>NC_056749.1:165079673-165257173 GCF_019279795.1 Protopterus annectens
GGCTTAGATCACTATCACTCTGCTCGGTATCATACAGATTGCTCAGAGGTGATCTGTGTCTTACCTACAAGGCAATATCGGACCCTGCCCTACTAAAGATTCTCCCTATCCGTAAGTCTAACTCCTTGTGCATTACCCACTTGGTAGGCCTAAATCTAATATGTGACATCAACAAAACCTGCTGGAGATATAGGTTTGTCTCCCAGAGGCTGCCCCATCTCTGGAATAGACTTCCCATACATGTCAAACAGAGTACTTCACTGACCCTCTTCAAGTGCAAACTTGATGAGTGGATGACAAACCATAAATTTGTCCCAGGGGTTCCACCTTCATCCCTCATCAATAGGGGTGACAGGTGCTGACTGAGGTTTCTTTTTTGGGGATAAACTCTTGGCTAGGCTTGTAATAGCCCAAGGGCCATTAGCCTAGTAACTTCCTATGATCCTATGATGCTTTCTGGATGATATTTTTATCATATGGCGTGACATGGGAGAGCATCTTGTAGATTTTTGGAGTTCTTACACAGTACTACTACATTTCTTAGATTCAGTTATCAGTCATCAGCTGAGTGTATTGAATTGAAACAACTTAATACTAGTTTTTATAGAAAAGACTGTAAAAAGAATACACTCTTTCATAAATCTAGCATGCGTCCAGGTCATATCACAAAGAATGTCCTCAAGGAGCAGTTTTGAGGCTCATGAGCTTACATAGTTTGGATGCTGAGATGAATAAAGCCCTTTCTAATTTGAGGGAGGATTTCATTAATAGGGGGTATAGAATGACTGGTATAGATCCCTGTATTAAAGAGGTGCTGACCAGTAGGGATACGAAGGGGAAACCTTATTTTTCAAGTAGCAGCAATAATCTTGCTGGGAACAATGAAACCACTTCAGTTAACACTAAGAATAGACCAGTTTTTACCTTTTCTAATGATATCAACTTGGTATTTGTGATGAGAAAGTACTGGCCAATCCTTTTAGCGGACCCTGAGATTAGTAAAGTAATTAATACTAACCCAAGATTTAGTTTTAGGAATAAACCGTCCATCCCTCAAAAGGCAATTGTCCTCCAAAAATATGAAAAGAATTCATAGACAAGACTCTGAAAGGAGTGGTACTTTTATGTGCAGGTAATGTAGAGCATGACATTTTATTTTTACGTGCACATCTTATCATAAAGTGACAAATTTCAAGTTGGAGTTTGTTTGTTTTGCAATGGCGCATTCAGTGCCTTTTACATTAGACTGACTAACCGCAGCCTAGGAGAGAGAATACTTAAACATGCAAATGATGTTCACAGGGGGAAAGATACCAGTGCTTTAGCAAGGCATGTGTGGGGGGGGGGGGGCATTGCTTTAAATTTTTTGTTTTAGAATTAATTAAGAACAATAGTGATGGGAACTTAAAAAAACGGAATTGAGTCTGAGGAGCAAAAGTAGTTTCTTTTGCTTAAATCTTATATAGAACCTGGGCTTAACAAAAAACTAACATTGAAACCATTTCAAAAAAGAGCCACCCACTTAGACATTAAGAGGGCATTGCCTTTGTGGAGGATGGATTCTTTTAGAGTTTGTTGATTGGTTGGAAGATTCTTGTTTTTATAAATGGGATGTAACAGTTGATAATGATTTCAGGAAATAATGTTATCCCTCTTTTTAGCGATTGATGTTTCTTAGTATTTTAAACGTGTGTTTTTCATTCTGTGTTATGGTCTGAAGAAGGAAGTTGTTTCCGAAAGTGCTAACCTGTTTGTTACATTAACAATTTGCTACCTTCGAGCAATGGTAGTGTTTGGAGTCTTATTTGTTTCTTTAAAAGTTGTGTGTGACTCCTGCTTTTATTTGGCTGCCAGTTCTTGTTTTTGGTTAAGCTTTATTGCTGTCTGTACCATTTGTAACATCACAGAATTAGCTTCAAGTAAATATGCAAGGATTTCCGAAGCATTAGTGCTGCAACTTACTGGTATATTACAGAATATCCTAATTTAACTCACATTGTTACAACTTACTGGTATATTACAATATATCCTAATTTAACTCACATTGTTAGACGTTTTTCTTTCTTCTTAAAATGGGAGCATTTGGACAGGTACAATACATTTCTAATCTTACCAGACAGAAAAACACATTAGACTTGAGATAGCTGAGAGTTTTTGATACACAAGTTTCAGCTAACTAAAATATGACTGCATTCCGAAACAAGTACAAGTTCTTTGTTTTCTTTTTAATGTACTTCAGGATTTTGAGTGTTCAACCAAATGTGGTTGATGTTTTGCAGTAGTGTATTTGGATTCTTGCCTATTTATTCATAATACGTACACATACATATCTCTCTCACTCTCTCTCTCTCTCTATATATATATATATATATATATATATATATATATAGATATATAGATATATATAGCTATATACATATACAACAAAAAATAACATTTTTGGAATAGTTATTTTTGGCCTGCTCATGGTGAGAAAGCTTCCTCCAGCCCCTTTTTAGTGTGCACGCCTGCAACACACTTGGTCTGCCTGTATCATCGGAGCTCGGCCCCCCCCCCCCCTTAGCAACTGCAACATTGCCAAATAAAACCAGTGCTACGGTCCGGTTTCTCCCTACAGTTATTGCAAGCCAAAAATAACAGTTTTTAATAAGGATATCTATCAGACAAGTTTGCATAGCATACTTGGTCTGCCTGTATCATCACAGCTGAGGTCCCCCCCACCATTAACTGCAACAAACCCAAATCAAACCAGTGCTACGGTCTGGTTTCCTCCCTACAGTTATTGCAAGCCAAGAATAACACTTTTTAATAAGGATACCTACCAGCCAAGTCTGCATAGCACACTTGGTCTGCCTGTATCAGTGCAGCTTGCCCCCCTCCCAGCAACTGCAACATTGCCAAATAAAACCACTGCTATGGTCTGGTTTCTCCCTACAGTTATTGCAAGCCAAGAATAACACTTTTTAATAAGGATACCTACCAGATAAGTCTGCATAGCACACTTGGTCTGCCTGTATCTGTGCAGCTTGCCCCCCCCCAGCAACTGCAACATTGCCACATAAAACCACTGCTATGGTCTGGTTTCAACCTACAGTTATTGCAAGCCAAGAATAACACCTTTTAATAAGGATACCTACCAGACACGTTTGCATAGGTGACTGGATGTTTACAGTTCTTGTTATTATCAGATTTGGTCCGTAACAGTTATGTTTTAAACATTGCGACTGGTTATTTACATTTCTTTTTATAGCAAATTTGATACTTTACTAGTTATTTTTTAAACATTGTTTTGGCTGGCATGCCCACCTGCAAGGTCCTCCCCCCCCAGGCAACTATAGCTTCGTCTCTCACCACTGGGTGGCACAACTAGCAATATACTTGCTGTATCTTGTCCCAAATAAATCTGCCTTCACATCGAATTCTTGAAAGTAAGGTTAGTACCATTTACTTGGTGTATTTTGTCTCCAGGTCGATTTGCCTTCCTTTGTTTTACTTACACACCAAGCCCATAAAAGTAGTGTTTCTGCAACTATCTGCTTACACTCCTACCTTTCTGCCCCTACCTCTTCCTTGCTTTTACTTATTTTATTTATAAGTTCATAGGTAGATACTAGGCTATCGGCCCTAGAGCCTATACAAGCCTAGCCATAATGATTCCCAGGCTATTGCTTCCCACAAATATTTACTTTCCTGGATCCCTGTCTAGCAGGGCTACTGATGTGATCCCTGGGGTGAATTTCCTATCTCCCATCTAATCGTCAAGGTTCCTCTTGAAGAGGACCATTGAGGTGCTCTGCCTGACATGTATGGGCAGCCTATTCCAGATTATGGGGAGTCTCTGGGTCAGAAACCTATCCCTCCAGCATGTTCTATTCATCATGATGATAAGATCCCTGGAGCATGTGGCTCAGAGGGATTGAGATTTCTTTAAGTGTAGCATGTCCAACAGCTCTGAGTTTGACATGGCCTTGTATGTTAGGCAGAGATCACCTCTGAGTAGGCAATATGCGACAGAGTATAGCTGGAGTTTCTTAAGACGGTCATCATAAGGCATCTCTTTAGGTCTGTGATTCTTTTTGTGAGGTATTTCTCCGGCCTTTCTAGTTGTTGCAGATGTCTTGTGAGGTACATACCAAACGGGACTTTGTGTTCTATAATAGGTATAATGAGGGATGAGTACTCGGGGACAATGACCTCCTTTTTTCTGGATGAAAAGCCCTTAGTGATGAGGTCTGCCACATAGAAGGATTTTCTAACTGTTGTGGCTATGTGGTTATCAAAGGTGAGACCACTGTCCACCTGTGTCCCTAGGTCTCATCACACTTTTGTTGTTTAGTGTACTGCCAGCTATGTGGTAGTTCACAGGTACTTGGTTTTTCCAAAGAGGACAACTATACATTTTTTGGCATTTAGCTTGAGCCCATGGCTCCGGCACCAGGTATCTATTTCGGTAAGGCCCTTTTGTAGTATATCCACATCATTTGGGGATTCAATAATGGCTCCCAGCTTGCAGTCATCTGCAAACTTTGTAAGCCGGAGTCCCTTAGTGTTGGCCTGTAGTTCAGAGAAGTAGATGCCAAACAAGAGTGGTCCCAGGACAGAATCCTGTGGTACACCACTTGTCACTTGTCTGGAGCTGGATTTGGAGTCGGCTACTTTTACAGTGTGTGTTCTGTCAGTAAGGCAGTTTGCAACCCATCAAGTGACATAGGGATTAATGCCCAGCTTAGTAACTTTATCTATGATTCCAGATTGGGGGATAGTATCGAAAGCCTTGACAAGGTCCAAGTAGGCTATGTGAACCACCTTACCCTTGTCCACAGCTCTGGAGACTGATTAGAAGAAGTCAGTCAGGTTCAGGAGGCAAGATTGGCCCTTTACGAACCCAAACTGGGTGGGGTACAGTGTTTGAAGGTTGTCAATGTCTTTGTTTATAAGTTCCATGGCCTTGCAGATCAGGCTCGACAGACTGATGGAACAGTAGTTCCCAGGATCCAAAGTGGATCCCCCCTTGTGGAGTGGGATGACTGCAGCTGTGTGCCACTCTGTGGACATGAAGCCTGAGGTGAGGTTATGATTAAACATGACACACAGGTGAGGTGCCAGTTCATTTTGTATTTCATGCAGTACACAGCCCGGGATGTCATCTGGTCACACGGATGCTGTATTCTTGGCTTTGGAGAGTGCATTTATTTACCTGAGTGGCTGTGACTACTGGAATTTGGCATTCTTTTGGTATTGAGATGTTCCCTTTAGGGAGTTTTTTGAGTCCTGGGTTCTTTCTCTTTTCTGCAACAGTTTGTTCCTTGTGTTGTACACCTTGTTTATGGCAGGGGACCACCAGATTGGCTTTCTTTCTTTATAGGACAGTGTATTGGTTCTATTTGGGATGGCTCAGTCCATGCACAAGTGAATGTGCTCATACAACACCTTAATGTAGGATTCAGCAGTTGAACTTCCAGTTCCCATCTGCATGGGTGTCATGAAGTTTGTTACTTCTGACTTGAGAAGCATGAAGTTGGCTTTGGAGAAGTTTTTTATGGAGGTTTCCTTAAAGGGGAGTGGGGGTGGGATGTAGATGTCAAGGGTGATTAGCTTATGGTCTGATCTGACCAACGAGGGGGTGACCACTGGTGTGGAGCATCAATCTCCCATGTTGGTAATGACCAGGTCTAGAATATTGGTACCCCTGGTGGGACTATGAATTAGTTGCTCTAGGGCATTAGAATTTATGAATTTCAAGATCCGTTGAGCAAAGGTGTTGGTACAGGAGTAGTTTTTGCAGTTAATGGCAAGGTAGTTGAAATCACCCAGTATGAACGAACTGGCTCCCCACTTAAGCACCATGTTCAGTAATAGCCTCACATCAGGCTTTGTGCCCACTGAATGGTGCACAGCAACAGTTATCCCACTCCACAAAGGGGGAGCCACCACTGATCCTGGGAACTATTGACCTATTAGCCTGACGAGCCTGGTCTGCAAAGCCATGGAACGTATCATCATGGAACTCATAAACAAAGATATTGGTAACCTCCAAACTCTGGATCCCACCCAGTTCGGGTTTGTGACAGGCAGATCATGCCTCCTAAACCTGATCGACTTCTTTGAGGCAGTCACCAAAGCCATAGATGAGGGTAAGGTGGTTCACACAGCCTATCTTGACTTCACCAAGGCTTTCAACACCATCCCTCATTCTGGAATTATAGCTAAACTCACTAAACTAGGTATAAATCCCTACGTCACAAGATGGGTTGCCATCTGGCTCACTGACAGAACCCACACTGTAAAATTGCAGACTCCAAATTTGACCTCAAAGCAGTGACAAGTGGAGTACCACAGGGTTCCATTCTGGGACCTATCCTGTTTGGTATCTACTTCTCTGAAGTACAGGCTAACACAGAAGGCCTCTGGCTAATGAAGTTTGCAGATGACTGCAAACTAGGAGCCATAGTCAAGTCTCCAAATGATGTGGACATTCTACAGAAGGGCCTTGCTGAGACAGATGCCTGGTGTCAGAGCCATAGCCTCAAGCTCAATACCAAAAAGTGCAGTGTCATCCCCTTTGGTAAAAAAAACTGTACCCATGAACTGCCAAATAGGCAGCAATCTACTTAACACCAAATGTGTGATAAGAGACCTTGGGACCCAGGTGGACAGTAGTCTCTCCTTTGATAGTCACATTGCCACAGTAGTCAGGAAGTCCTTCTACGTGGCACACCTCATCATAAAAGGGTTCTCATCCAGGAAAAAAGAGGTCATTGTTCCCCTCTACTCGACACTCATTAGACCCATTATAGAGTACAACACCCCTTTTGGACTGTACCTTGCAAGACAACTGCAGCAGCTGGAAAGGCCACAGAAGTACCTCACAAAGAGGATTACTGGCCTCAAACAAATGCCCTACACTGACCGGCTCAAAAAAAATCCAGCTTTTCTCTGTAGCATATCACCTACTCCGAGGTGATCTCTGCCTAACATATAAAGCTATGTCAAACCCAGAGCTATTGGACATGCTACACCTAAAGAAATCCCAATTCCTCCGAGCTACATGCTCTAGGGACTTAAACCTTGTCACCACAATAAACAGGACATGCTGGAGGGATAGATTCCTGTCCCAGAGACTTCCCATACTCTGGAACAGGCTACCCATCTATGCCAAGCAAAGTTCTTCATTAGCACTCTTCAAGAAAAATCTTGATGAGTGGATATGAAATAGGAAATACACTCTGGGGATCACTTCTGTGTGTCTGCTTGACTGTGGCACAGGAAAATAACTTTCTTGGGTGGCATAAGCCGGGGAACCTTCTTGGCTAGGCTTACATAGGCCCTTGGGCCGATAGCCTAGTACCTACCTATGAACCTATGAGGGTATTTGGTTGTATCTTAATATTTTCCAGTATCTTTAGAAAGGTGTAGTGAGTATCCTAGGTCATGGTGGGGGATCTGTAGCAAGCTACAATTTGTATTGCAGTCTTACCTAGTGTTAGTTGCACCTGGAGAATTTCAGATGCATTGTGTTGGGCAACCAGCCTGGAGGTGTGAATATCCTTGGTGAATATGGACACTCCTCCACCTTTAGTGTTTTGGTCCTGGTTTGGTGGCCGAAAAGTGTGGTATGAGTTGTAGCCTGGTATTGCAGGGGTGCTCTCTGGATCTTTGAACCAGGTCTCAGTTACTGCACAGATATCAATGTCCTCCATTTATTTATTTATTTTACATTTGGTGACCAGGAATATGTCTGACTGAGCTGAGATGGCCCTTTTTCAGCAAAGGCCCGGGGCGAAAAGCCCCCAAAAACATTATCAATACAATAGTTAAAATTAAAGCAGAAAAATTATTCGCAAAAATGATGACAGTCAATTATTTGACAGGAATTACCAACATTAATATCAATGAGAAAAAAAATGGTACGTACAAGTTGAACATTAATCAAGCATGTGGATAAGACATGTTTATACAATATAGTCTTCAATTATTAATACAGTATGAGCATTTGTTATTTCTGGTAACGGTTTAGTGGAGAGTATGTAAGGGGAGAAGTTAAGGCTGAGGCTAAAATGAAATTCATGGCTTGAAAGAGAAAGGTTGGCCATAGGAGTAGAAGTGATAAGAGCTGTTTAGAGTGAAGAAGAAAATTGTTAAGATTTGTGGTCAACAGTGAAAATTGTTTAAGAAGCTGTTTATGGTGGGCGGGTACAAACGCAGGACCAGAGATTTTTTTAAGTGTTCTTTGGCGGCTGCTTTGAATTGTTTTGGTTGATTTAGTAAACAAATTTGTAGTGGAAGCTTGTTCCAAGCAATAGTAGGGTGATAGCTATATAGATTGTGTCCATTATTAGTCCTAGGTTTATAGATGAGTAGTAGTTCTTGGTCAGAGCTGCGGAGTGGTCTAGTTGGAGAATAGTAGGATATGAGGGAGGATATGTTAGGACAATAGTAAGGTTGGTATGGTATAGAATGTATAATCTGGAGCTGAGAGAGAAGAAGCACTTTAGGAAGTTCCAGCCAGTTTAAGTGAGATACAGTGGTGGGTTTTATAAGTATGTTGGGCAGCGAATCTGGCTACCTTGTTATAAGCAGAGTTAAGTTTTGCTAGGAGTGTGGCATTAAGGTTTGTGAGTATTTGAGAAGCATATAACAGACTGGTTAGGAGGTAAGTATGACAGAGGCTTAGTTTAGCATTGGGAGTGAGAAACTTTCTTTTTCTGTATAGAATGCCTAGTTTCTGATGTTTTTTTTTGATGCAGTTGTTGATGTGCAGGTCAAATTTAAGTTGATCATCTTTAGTGACACCTAAGAATTTGGTGCTTTAGTCAGGTACTATTGGAGAGTTATTGGCAGACAGTAAGGTGAAAGAAGATTTGAGATGGTTATGAGTTTTTGGAAGAAAGAGTAATAGTTTGTTTTTTGGGGGAGTCGTGATTAATTGGTTGTTGATGGGCCAGGTTTCCGCTGATGTGAAGGCAGCCTGTTTAGCAGAGATGAGACTAGAGGGAGAGTCAGAGATATTGATCACAGTAGAATCATCTGCATATTGTACAAGAGATGACTGAGGGCAAGAAGTATAAAGCAGATTGGTGAAAATATTAAATAGTAGTGGACCCAAAATAGATCCTTGGGCAACACTGATTTTTACAGGAAGGTAGGGGGAGAGTGTGGAGAGCTATTTCAATGATTGTAGCAAATCAGAGAGATAGCTAGAAAACCAAGTGATAGTAGCAGGGGCAAAATTTAGATTTGACAGTTTAGCCAGACGTAGAGAGTGAGAGATGGTATCAAAGGCTTTAGAAAGATCAAGGAATAAACAGGAGACAAGTTTATCACGAGCCTGGGAAATAATGTTTGTAAAAAAGATCAGGGCAGTGTGTGTACTGTGTTTTGGGTGGAAACCATGCTGTGTAGGAGTCAGTAGGTTTTCCTGTACTAGGTATTGCAGGGTTTGCTTGTGTATGCATTTTTCTAGTAGTTTAGAGAGAGGTGACAGAATGGCTATAGGTCTAAAGTTAGAGATTTCTTGGGAGTTGCCTCCTTTGTGGGTAGGTAAAGTATAAAATTCTTGTCATATAGATGGAACTTTAGACTCTGAGATTGAGTGGTTGATCAAGATAGGAAAGTTCAGAGTATCAGCTGCTATCTGGAGAAAGTTTGAAGGAATATTATCAGCAGAGAAGTAGAGCAAGGTTTTAGTTTGGAGTAGTAGTAGTTTGATAAAGGTAGTTGATGCAGGTTGAAGAGAAAAAGGTGTAGAGCAGTTCGAAGTAGGAAGTTGGGCAGAGGGATTAGAAACATTTGCTGGGGGAGGGTTTGTATCAATCACTTTTGATACAGCATCAATAAAGAAGGTGTTGAAGATAGTGGCAGTTTGTTCAGGTGTCTTCTTTGGGCAAGAATTTGGGGAGGAAGGAATTCCAGGATACAGTATTTGGTTGACTCAGTTCCAAAATTTACTGATGTTAGATTTTAGTGCTTTTGGAGGGTTATGGTAGAATTCATTTTTATCTTTAGCAGTGTGTTTTTTGTAAGGTTTCTGACTTCGTTGTACTTTTGTAAGTCTGAAGGAAGTTTTATTTCTTGTCCAGGTTTTCTACAACCTGTCCTTGTTTCTCACCTTACAGCTCCAAGGCTTCTACTTCTCATACTGATTGTTTTTCTTTGCACTCTTCTGTGAGGGGGGGGCAGCCCTTTCCGTTCACCCTTGCTACACTCTGGCTCACTCCACTCCTGCATCACCTAGACTTATACCAACACTAACCACTCCCCTAACTTCCCCAATCAAGAATCACACTCCGTCCACCAATCACACCTCAATTAACCAATACACTATTTGTAATACTCCTCTCTCTCCTCACACAACTTAATTGTAACTGCCCTTAATCACTCTAATCCCACTACACTACACCAACACCCATATGTCCCTACAATCCTCCTCACACCATCCAGATAACCTAACATTTAAAAAGAATACACACCATGCTGTTTCTCCTGCCCTTACTCTATACCTTCCTGCTATTAGCATATTATCTAACATCCTACACTCACCTACAGATACATCATGTCCATAGCCCCACACTATATTATACTAATACCGTCCACTCCTCACTCTCCTACCTTGCCATCTCCTCCCAACTCTACAATCATACACACTTCAAACCTGTAGTTGTCAGCAATACCACTAACCACGTCAGCAAACACCTTCACATACTCTCCAAATTGTCAAACATGTATGTATATTCTCACAGATTTTCTGTAGTGGTGATATACACCCCAATTCCAGGCCACATACTGCACTACATACCATCATGGCTACCATTCCACCCCTTCCTCACATTAAAACTACAGACCTTCTCATTCTTAACATGAACCTTAGAAGCCTAGTAAACAAAATCACAGACATTCATGCAGCCATTACACAATACTTACCATTCTTACAGCAACAGAAACTTGGCTAAAACCCCATATAAGAGACCCAGACATACTCCCACAAGGTTATGGCATACACAGGTTAGACAGGATCAGAAGAAGCGTGGCAGGGTTGCAATCTTCTACAAAGACAACCTAAGCATAGACTACCTAACCATCAAATACCCTTAAGATAACAACTTTGAAGTCCTAGTAACATGGCTCAAAATCAACCCAAAAAAAAATATTACCATAATAGCCACTTACATACCTCCCAACAATTCTCCCACTGCCAGTGAGGAACTCATAGCCTGGACAGCCTCAACCTACACCCATAAAACCATTATCACAGGTGACTTCAGCTTAGACTGGAATACTGGTGATAACCCCTCCACCTTCATAAATCTAAATGGTTTCTCCCAAACAATTCAGTTTCCCCACTCGAACAGATAAACATAGCAAAAGGGAATCTATCTTAGACTGGTCACTTATTAACAGTACCACCCACAACTATCTCACCGGATGCCTTCCAAATAATTTAAGTGATGATAGACCTACCTACTTAATCCATCATCAGCTTAACCCACCCAGAACCATAGTTTACAAAGCCGTATGAAATACTAACAACTTCTCCAATGAAGCATTCTTAGGCATGCTCAATAAATGCAGCTGGACACCACTCCATCATCTCCAACTTGACCAGGCTGTAACATACTTCACTGACACATTTCTAGCTATTCTAAATAGCTTAGTACCAGCTTGTACATGTCGTATTAAAAATAAGAGATTGCCCTGGAAATCAAAAGAAACCACTGGATTTCAAAAACTAAGGAACAAAACCTGGTTTCAATACCAGAAAACAAACAAACAATAAAACTCTGTTAGCTCATAGGCTCATAGGTGTTTACTAGGCTAACTGCCCTTGTGGGCTATTTTAAGCCTAGGTAATTACCCCATGTGAGAATCAAACCCTGCACCTTGTGTCTGCAAGGTGAACACCTTAACCACTACAACTAACACATCAGTTGGAGTTTGCCTGTGACTTTCTTGACAAGTTTGTTTTTTAAGACCTTAACCACTATGCCAACCTCCCACACAATCATGTCCAGTTGCATTTATTGATCCAGCAGCTCTGCAATCAAACAAAAAGCTTAAACTAGACAAAAAGACATATTATACATCTATGCAAAAACAAATATGAAAACAATCCCACAAAGTCCTGGCAAACAATTAACTCACTCCTCCACCCAGGTAAAGCTACAACCCCAGACCCAACAACCAATGACCAAAGCAAGAGTATTGTCTCACAAATCAACACCTACGTTATAAACATCATCCTCTCCTTAGTCACAGGGAACAATTCCAGCCCACCATCTCTTCCACCTAATATGGAAACTAACAGCAACTCTTGACCTCAAATCTGTCCCAACTAACACCATAAGAACAATGCTGAAAAATCTGAAACCTTCTTCCTTAGCAGCTGACCAACTCCCCAGTGAGAACCTCAAACTTTCGGTTGATGCCATAGCTCTTCCTATCTCCATTCTGGTAAATAGGTGTATAGCAGAAAAATATTGCCCAAAATTATGGAAAATTTCCTATATCCCCTTCTACATAAAGGAGGAACATCAACAGAATTAAACAATTACAGACCCATAGCCATCCTTTCCCCCTGTGTCAAAATTCTGGAAAAATGTATCCACACACAATTACTACAATACCTGTTATCTCACAACCTTCTCTCTCCCTCCCAACATGGTTTCAGACTGAAACACAGCACCACCACAGCCCTAATTAATTTCTCTAACACCATCAACCAGCTGAGAAATTCAAACCAGCAAGTAGTATCAATCTTAGACATGTCAAAAGCGTTTGACACCATCTCCCATCAGAAACTCCTTAGTAATCTTGCCTCACTAAACCTATCAAAGACGTCTCTCTCCTGGTTCCTGAGCTATCTTTCTGACAGACAACAAGCAGTACAATGGAAATCCGAACTCTCACCACTTCTGCCTGTCTCGGTCGGAGTCCCCCAAGGGTCCATATTAGGACCCCTTCTTTTCACCATATGCTCCAATGATCTAGCCTCATCCATGACATATGCTAAAATAGTTCAGTATGCAGACAATTCAACTTTAATCTGCTCAGCAGATACTTTACCAGACCTCCAAACAGTAGCCCAACAAGCTCTTAATGATACAGAAACATATCTAAGTAAATCACAACTAATTCTCAACCCCAAAATGACATAGTTAATGCTATTTACCAGTAGCAAAGATTCCCTGACCACACCTTCTTTCATCATTTTCTTGGCAAACAACACAGTCATCTAACCACTTG
This sequence comes from Protopterus annectens, assembly GCF_019279795.1. NCBI lineage: Eukaryota > Metazoa > Chordata > Ceratodontiformes > Protopteridae > Protopterus > Protopterus annectens. The sequence continues at coordinate 165,092,913 of NC_056749.1, forward strand.
AGCATACAAAACTGCTTGGCATGACAATCGACAATAAAATCAGATTTGACCAACACACAGCCGTCATAATTTAAAAAAGTTCAACTTGGCTCACTGGACAGAAGCAAGCCATTCCTCATTGACAATACAAAACTAGCCATATCCAGAACCTTCTTCCTCTCTATGCTTCCCCCTCCTTACCAACTTAAAAACATCAGACTTAACCAAACTGGAAACTTGCTACAACAAAATAGCTAACTTCGCAGCCAACCTTCCCCACCAAACCCACCATTGTATTGCTCTACATAAATTAAATTCTTGAGCTACCTAACCTTCTACATCTCTGCCATCTTAAATTCACACACAGTATCATCTTCCATCCTGACAGTTGCCCATCCCTCAAGGAACTCATTGTTCCCTAATCGTGCCCACGAAGACTAAGATCTGCAGACAGAAACTTTCTCACAGTAAACAAAGCTAACAACACTCAATGTAAAGTCCTATTCTCAAATCAAATAGCCAAATTATGGAGCTCTAAAACACACCTGAATCTACCAGTTTCAAACTACTGTTTGAACATCTGTCCAAGAACTGGCATTGCTCCTGTGCCAGACCTGACTGACAAGATATCTATAACTCTCTCAACACACTGTCCACTCCTTAGCTATTTTCTCCCTCTCCTCAGTGTTTATTATTACTCAAAAAAAAAGATATATATATATATATATATATATATATATATATGTGTGTGTGTGTGTGTGAAATTCCATTCGTTCATTACTATTATTTAATATGTACACAGTACTAGTTTTATTTTTTTCTCACAATGATCTTCACTGAAATGCTTGTGTGTTTTTCATTTTGAACCTGTATCTACTTGAAAACTGTATTGAATACTACTTTGTATAGACTAACTAGATGGTGTGTATTCTCCATCTTACTGTATGTATGCTATTGTACTACATAATTATTGTATTTTGCTTATATTTTTGTGGAACTTTACTCTCCGGGCCTCTGCTGAAAATGGGCTTCTGGCCCAGTCGGACTTTTCCGGTAAACAAATGTAAATAAATATATATATCTATATATATATATCTATATATATATATATATATATATATATATATATATATATATATATATATATATATATATATAGTGCCCCCACCTTGTTTGTTTTATATTGCATTTTACCAAAAACTTTAAAACAATACATTTTAAACAGTAAACATGCATAGTTACAACACCAGTGATTAACTCTCTACAAGACAATATGTACTTAAACTAAGTGGGGGGATACGACCCCCACACCCTCCAATGTATATGTATCTATCTGTATATATGTGTGTATATATATATATATATATATATATATATATATATATATATATGTATATATATCTATATCCTGATATTACTCATCTCTGTGTATGTAACTCTGTGTATGTGTGTGGATCTAGATATATATATATATATATATATATATATATATATATATATATATATATGTGTGTGTGTAATCTATATCTGTGTTTCGAGAGATAGCTATATTCATATACTTGTATATTATCTTATATACATTCATGTACTCAACTTTTACAATGGAGTCTTGTTCAAGCCATGCATAGTGTTACTAAGATTCTCATTAAAATACCCTGACCTTGTTGAATTTTAAAATCAGCAACTGCATTCCTCCTCCAATGTAAGTGGTGTGCTGAGCTTTGCCGAAGCAGGAAGCACTGACTATATATCTTAGGTGCTGAATCTCTTGAGCTATGAAGATAGTGCAGTTCAATGTTTCACAGTATTCTTCAATGAAAATACTACAGAATAACCTGCTTTGATCACCTGCCAACTGTAGATGAATATAAAACATTCACGATACCTCATGTGCCAAGGCCTAGAGTTACTCCCTAGACTTATCATGGAAGTAATCAGTAAGGATATAGGGAACCTCCAAATACAATATAAAACATTCACTATACCTCATGCGCTAAGGCCGAGTTACTCCCTAGACTTATCATGGAAGTAATCAGTAAGGATATAGGGAACCTCCAAATACAATATAAAACATTTACGATACCTCATGTGCCAGGGCCTAGAGTTACTCCCTAGACTTATCATGGAAGTAATCAGTAAGGATATAGGGAACCTCCAAATACTGGAACATAATCATTTTGAATTCATCGAGGTTAGGTCATGCTTACTCAACCTGGTGGACTATTTTGGAAAGGTCATCAAAGCAATGGGTGAAGGTAAAACATTACACACCACATACCTTGACTTTGCCAAAGCTTTTGACATAGTCTCCTAGTCAGGCATAGTAGAAAAACTAAATAAACCCCTATGTCTCCTGCTGAATTGTATAAGAAACTCTGTACTTATCTCCCCCATGCACATATCCACCATCAGCCTTCCTGTCCCTTTACAGTACTCACAGTGAAGGCTAATGCTGTCACATAGGTCCTGTAACCTTGGCTCTAGTTGTAAGTAAGAAGGTATAAAGAGCAAAGACCAATGCAATATTTTGTGAGTGGACTTGCTGCTATTTAAAGCTTAGTCCAAACTTCACATTAAATTTATTTTATTTAACTGAAATGGAATTCAACTAGTGATATGTATATGGCTGACATGAATAATATGCATGCTACAGAGAACGCACATCTGTTCAGTGTAATGACATGCAAACTGCACATCTGCTCTTGTTTTTTTTTATTTGAATGCTATACCATAAATGAGGTATTAAAGGTCAAAGTGCAGTTAGCCACTCTGGTGCCGAAAAGTGATAAAGCCTTGACTGTGACCAAGCCAAGCCAGGTTTGATTAGCAGCTTGAGTAACTGATACAGTGGTAGGTAAAGTATGGGCAATACCCATCCTGGGTGGGAGAGTGCTCAATAATATGCTCCCTAAGGAGAGGCATGGTTCAAAGAGGGGAGCTGCCCTTGGATGAAATCAATGGCCATGAGATGGGATGGGGAAAGGAAAGTGGGTAGGGAAAAAAAAAAAAAAAAGATTGTAGCAGAGATAAAATGATCCCGCACGATGCCCTTAGAGTCTGTGACTTACCCCAGCAATATGGGAGTAAGTCTCTGGGGGGGTGAAGAATGACTTGTAGACCTGGGGCACTGAGGGGCAGAGCCATTACAAATGAGGTATGCGGGGACTAAAAAATTATAAGGAAAAAAATCAAAATGCATTTACTTGTCATAAATACTGTGTGTGTGTGTATATATATATATATATATATATATATATATATATATATATATATATATATTTCTTCAGCTCTGTTTTATTGTTATAACAATTTCTATATCAGAGGTCTCAAGCCCAAGTGACCATGAGACTAGTATGAATACTCAGCGGCCATAATCTTCAAAAAGAAAGGAACAGCCATCAGCACCGATTGAATGTATTCTAGTAACTTTCTTCATCCAGAATTATGCTAGCTTGAATTCTGCCTTATGCATGGTATATTCAAGCACCATACTTCACTTCACTAGTGTTCATCCAACACAGAAAAGAGCTGTTGTGAAAGGACATTTTGTTAGGGCTGCATGAATGGTAAGTCGAGATAGCGACTTACTTTTTGAATGAATGTCAGTTTAATAGCACTTATAGCAGTTCTCTTATTACTACTTTTAATATGCAAAGTTGTTGTTGTTTGTCTTTTGGCTTTTTCCCGGTAAGGGGTCGCCACAGCGGAACTCCGGTCTGCTAATGATTGGCAGTAGATTTCTACGAAACGCCGAGGTGCCAGCTCGACACCCAACCTTCAATAAAGGCATGCCCATTTATGCAAGCATGTCTTTCGAACGCTACCCAAATGCGGGGAGGACATGCAGACTCCACACAGAAGACACTCCCGAGCCAAGCCGGGAATCGAACGGGAGAACCTCTTGCTGTGAGGTAACAATGCTACCGCCATACCACCACGGCTATTTGAAGCAGTTAAATGGGTTATGGAAAATAGAGTTGTTCTTAGCGATGATGATAAAATTAATATGAGCTTAGGTAACAAACCTATCACAGTATATCGAAAAGGAACTAGTAAAAGTTTTTATGAGAGGCCCCATTACGGTAGTGACACTGATATCACCATTAAAAAAAGTGTGGTTTCTGCCATTTATTGTAAATTTATTAAGGTGGATGAAGATTATTGAATAAATGGTCAGAATAAAATGAAGAATAACTTTGTTTTTCAAAAGGTGTGATATACTGAGATTTGTGCCAGGCTTGTAATGCTTATTATATTGGAAAAACTGAGCGCACTTTAAAAGAATGGATTTATGAGCATGTCTGTGGCATAAGAAGGAACAGGAATACTAATGTGCTTGCGAAGCACATTATGGTTAATCCAGATCATGACGTTAAATTTACTATCTAGGAACAGGTTTTACCTAATAAAGGGGGAGCTTGGTACCTGCTTCTTGAAGTAAGGGAATTATATTGGCAATTGCATTACAATGCTTTTAAACAGCCAGGTCTTAATGAACATTGCTCAGTAGCCTGTCTTTTGAAACTAAAATCCCTTGATAGATAGTAGCATTTAACGATGAATTTTTACTATTGCTGTAAAGGATATATAGTCTGATTATATGTTTATTTTGTATTGTACTTTTAATACAGCGATTTATGTACTGTATTTATTTCATGCTATTTTTTAGGTATTTGTATGAAAGGCTGCTTTAAAAAAAACTCTTGTTTATGGGTATTTAACTTGTCATGTGATCCATTTTAGGTGGATTATTTAAACTGGATGGGTGATTTTGGAATATTTTCTGAAGAAATCCCTATTATTTTATGGAACTGTGTTAATTAAAAGTTTGGATACTTGTTGAATAATCTCCCCTCTATTTTTGTCATTTGGGCTGTTCTCTTTGTAAAAGATATTCACATGTATGCCATGCATTGCATTATCAGATCACATCACAATGAAAAAATCTCCAGGAATCACATCGTATTCAATCCATCCTACATCCACAACAGAGTCCATAGGAAAAGTATGACTTGCACCCCTATAGGAGTTCTCGTAAGGTTTACTTTGGAGTTTTGTTCTGATGCATTTTACAAAGATATTTTCATTGGGCTGTGATCTACTAGAAATGCACTGTATACTCCTTTCCTATGTATATACATATTTCCACATCGGTGGGAATTTTCTGTTAGCAAATCCTGTGTCTCTCGCTTGCTTTTCTTCATCCTTAGCTGTAAATGGACTACCCAGATGGACCTCCAACTCTACAACCAAAAATATGTCAATAACTCATTTTGGATGATCGATAAATGTTTCTTCAATAAGAAATGAAAAAGCATGTCTAACTTATATTAACAAATATGGATGCATACTGTATGGATGATAGCTAAACATTTTAGGTCAACATTTAGCTTCATAAAATACATGAAATTATAGTAAAGCACAACACTGCTATATTCATTATGTGTTGCTAAGGAGCATAGTAGTAAGCCATCAGCCAACAGACGAGTGAGCAGTTTACTGGTGATGATTTTTTTTTTTTTAAATCCTCCACTTTGCGGCATGGAGAAAGAAAGTAAACTGACTGAATATTTGATTTACAATGAAAACACTGATTGGTTTTCTATCAGCATGCAGCTTTTAGAATATTAATTATCAATTATTGCATACTGTGGGAAAAAATGTTATTCTAGTGGGATCTAAAACTTCTTCAGGACACCAGTTTCATTTGACTTGACAAGTGTTGTCAACCACAAATTTATATATAGTTTAGTCACAAAATTATCCACCAGTAAAATTTGGTGCCTTTTGATGGAGTAACTGCAAATGTAAATAAGGGTTTACTCTTTCATTTGTGGAGTCCTTTATAAATAAAATCTTTTTGAAAGCTGAAACACTGAATGTTGAATAAATGTCACAAAATATATACAGCAAAAGATTGCTGTATGAAAAGATGAAACATAAAGTAATATATAAGAAAACATCTAAAAATGAAGGAAGTAAAATGGGAACAAAATGTCCTTGAAATATTTTTTCAGTAAATCTTTTTTCTGTCAGTCTTGTGACAGCATCTGATATGCTGTTATTGAATCATAATCCTTAGTACAACATTATGGGCGTGCAATATTTCTGTCTGTATCTTGCCTCAAAATGACTACAAAAAGACAGAATAAAAATGAGTACCGATGAAGAGGGTGTAAAGGTATGTCAAATGACACAGAAAAACTCAAACCTGCATGTATTTTTGATCTTGTCATTGTGTAATGATGTCTTCTCAGCCATACTGATTTACTTAGTAGTCTAGAGAGCTAGGAAGGTGGATTCAGAAAGCACTGTTTAAATCTTCCATCTACATTTACAATCTAGCAAATATTCAAGATCATTTTATTCTGTTAAAAAAAAAAGAAAAAAAAAACAAGTCTACAGTAGTTAAGGCACTGATGATTGGAACACATTTTATGTTTTTAACAGTTGCCTGTATTTTGACAAAAGTAAACTTTTCAAACATATTTTTTTCATGAGGTACACATGGGAGACTAAAATTCTGCCTCACATATATTCATTAGCAGTTTTCTAATACAATAAGAATAATACACATAATTAGATTTCAAGAGTGAACTACAGTGCAGCCAAAGCAATTAATATTCAGTGGTAAAAAAAAAAAAAAAACTACAAAATTTTTGCAGCTGTGAACCTATGGTGCTTTTTGGATCTGTCAAGCAGGCTATATTGTTAAATGAGAGAATGTGTGCTGTAGGAACCAAAAGAGCGATAAATCATATTGAGATGGATGTACTCCAGAGTCCAGAAACCACCATACACCCTAGCTAGCTTATTAAGGAAAAGCTCCTCATACACAGTCAAATATTCTACAAGGTGCATACCTTTGCAAAACCTCAAGGTTTTACTTCTTAAATAATGCATCTATTGATTCAGAAATAAATAAAACAGTGAAACGTTCTACTTTTGCACAGAGTAATGCATTAGAATCAAAGCTGGTTTACTGCAAAAGGCTACAGTGTAAAAAAAAAAAAAAAAAAGAAAGGGGGCATGCATCTGTGATGGTCTGGGTCTGTAAACAGATGATTTACAGAGCATTCAGTACACATTTCATGCACTTTCTGTCACTACAGCCCACTTTAGCTTGATTGCAGAGGAGACATGCATGACAACATAATCACTGTCCATAAGACATTATCTGATGTAGCACCTTGTCTACACTTAGCATCACAATTTCATTTTGTAACCCTGCAATCTTCTCTACAGAAACAGATTGTGGTGTCCTATCTAAGACAGACTTCTTATGCGAAACACAGATGTCAAGCATTTACCATGACAAGATTTAAAGTTATGTAATTCTGAAATTTCTAAACTTCTGTATATAAAAGCACATAATCGCACAGAGCGACAGACAGACACACACACACATACACATTCGCTCGGATGTGTATATGTCCATATATTTATACAGGTTTATATAACTGCATTGAGTTTTTGTAAACTCAGAAATTATATGGTCAAGACCATATGATCGAGTTTCCAAAAACTCAAAATAAAACAAATAAATCTACATTTTTGCATGGAAGGGGCAAGCCTTCCTGCACCCCCTACACCCCATGCAAATGTTATACACTAACTCTAAGATTGCACCACAGTGGGGAAAAGGCTAAATTCCCCTTTGAAGCAGTTCTGCATAGATTACAGTACAGTGGTGCAGCAGATAGCATTGTCACCACACCGCAAAAGTGCCTTCTGTGCAGAGTCTGCATGCCCTCCCTGTTTGCGTGGGTTTCCTCTGGGTGCTCCGGTTTCCTACCCCATTCCAAAGACATCTAGTAGGTGGATTGGAAACTCTAAATGGGCCATAGATGTGAGTGTACATGTGATTACATGGTGTGGAAGAACAACCACAGCAGGGCTAACCACCTGGCATTGTAAATCTTGACTCTAGATGGTTGTCACTCTTGAACTGACACCCTGACCCCAGGAGTTGTGGATGGATACATATATCTATCTATATCTATGTGTGTGTGTGTGTATGTGTATATATATATATATATATATATATATATATATATATAAAATCTACACACACAAAAAACATATGAATGTTTGCATGTATGTTGTATAATTGGAGCTATGAGGTATATCTGGTGCCCATGCTAGAAGCATGTAAAGCTTGCAACATAATTATAGATACAACCATATGCCTTAGTGTATGCAATGGGAGATTCTTCTGCTTAAGTACCTTACTGAGAAGCACATACTATACAGGGTGTGTCTGAGGATTAACATTGCATCAGTAGGATATAGCATATTTATAGTCATTCATTTAACCTCAGTACTCCATTGTTACCCTATGACCCATACATATACAAAACATAAGGCCCAAATGATTTGCATACATAGTAATAGTATCATGTATGCCAGCTGTGAGACATGGAAAGAAAGATGCCTCACCCAGCATTTTATAAACAGTTCGAACAGCACACACAGAATTTATATAAATTATAAGAATTTCACAAAGGTCAGAGACCTGTGACAAAAAGCACACGTACCTCTGTGGTCTGTCTTGGGGTTAGTCAAACATATCCATTATGGTTCAGTAGTACAGAGTGCTGAGGTACGAAATCCATCACCCATTAACTTGACAGCTTGACTATGTGAATGAATATTTGTATGGCAAATAGGAGAGGGAAGAGCATCTAATGATGATGGTGACAGTGTGTGGGAGGGACACACACTAGTAAAGTACAGAGTGACTCTCAGTAAGCCATAGATTACTACTCAAAAGCAGCAGTCAGGAACTATGCTATGAGGCAAAAGGTGCATATGGACATGTGCAGTTCCTAACCATCCAATTCATAATATACAGGCTGCATATGGAAAACGTTCACTGATTCGCTGTCGGTGTTATAAGATATATAGGCTGATAAGTGAAATGTGCATTGTCTCACAGTCTATGCCATAATATACAGGCTCCATATGAAAATTTCTACTGTCTCACTCTCCATTCCTTAATACACATGCTGTCTGTGGAAACAGTTATACTCACTATCCATGCGATAATACACCTGGTGCATGTGGAAATGTCACTTCATTGCTGTGTGTGCCATCTTATGTAGGCTGTATATGGATTTATTTACAGCTTCACTATACATACCATAATGTACAGGCTGCATTTGGAAACATGGACTGTTTTACCATATAGGCTAAAATATAAAGGCTGCATATGGAAATGCACACTGTCTCACATTCTATGTCATAATGCACAGGCTGCATTTGGAAATGTGCACTGTTTTACCATATAGGCTAAAATATAAAGGCTGCATATGGAAATGCACACTGCCTCACATTCTATGTCATAATGCACAGGCTGCATTTGGAAATGTGCACTGTTTTACCATATATGCAGTAGTATAGAGGCTGCATATGGAAATGCACACTGCCTCACATTCTGTGTCATAATGCACAGGCTGCATTTGGAAATGTGCACTGTTTTACCATATATGCAGTAGTATAGAGGCTGTATATGGAAATGCACACTGCCTCACATTCTATGTCATAATGCACAGGCTGCATTTGGAAATGTGCACTGTTTTACCATATATGCAGTAGTATAGAGGCTGTATATGGAAATGCACACTGCCTCACATTCTATGTCATAATGCACAGGCTGCATTTGGAAATGTGCACTGTTTTACCATATATGCAGTAGTATAGAGGCTGTATATGGAAATGCACATTGCCTCACATTCTGTGCCATAATGCACAGGCTGCATTTGGAAATGTGCACTGTTTTACCATATATGCAGTAGTATAGAGGCTGTATATGGAAATGCACACTGCCTCACATTCTATGTCATAATGCACAGGCTGCATTTGGAAATGTGCACTGTTTTACCATATATGCAGTAGTATAGAGGCTGTATATGGAAATGCACACTGCCTTACATTCTATGTCATAATGCACAGGCTGCATTTGGAAATGTGCACTGTTTTACCATATATGCAGCAGTATAGAGGCTGCATATGGAAACGCACACTGCCTCACATTCCATACCATAATGTAAAGGCTGCATATGAAACTCTGTGCTATGTCAACATCCATGGAATAATATATTGGTTATAAATGTCTGGCAGCTAGCATATGATCTGTTAATGAGCTACTTCCTGTGCTCAAGGTATTGGGTTTGATTCCTTCCATCTCCAACTCCCTGTGCTGAGAGTCTGAACAAGTCTTTTAACCAGTGTGTACTCCCAGGTCGCCCCTGAAAATGGATGATTGTATCCAGTAGGCTTATATTGTCAACAAATGGGGGAAAAAATAAAAACTATATACAGAAATGTGCAGTTTTTCACTATCTATGCCATAATATACAGTTTGAATATGGAAAAGTGCATTGTCTTTCCATATATGCCACAACACAAGGGATGTATATGGAAATGTATGCTTTATCAATACACATGCCATAATATAAAGGCTACATATGGAAATCTACATCACCTGTCAATATATGCCATAATATACAGGCTGTGTATGGAAATGTACAGTGCTCAACAGCAGTGCCATAATATACAGTTTATGTGTATGAATGTGACTACCTCTCCATCTGCATGATACATATAAAATACTCATTGCCTCAATATCTGTTCCATAACATGCAGGCTACTATCGAAATATGAACAACATAACCATCTATACCACAACATACGGGGTGCATGGGAAAATGTGCTCTGACTCACCATCCAGGCCATAATATATACACTGCATATAGAAATGTGCACTGCATCCTGTTCATACTGTAATATATGTGCTGGATATAGTAATGTGCACTGATTCACCATCCAGGCAATAATATATACACTGCATATAGAAATGTGCACTGCATTCTGTTCAAGCATTAATATATGTGCTGAATATGGAAATGTGCACTGCATCCTGTTCATGCATTAATATATGTGCTGAATATGGAAATGCGCACTGCATCCTGTTCATGCATTAATATATGTGCTGAATATGGAAATGCGCACTGCATCCTGTTCATGCATTAATATATGTGCTGAATATGAAAATATGCACTGCATCCTGTTCATGCATTAAAATATGTGCTGAATATGGAAATGCGCACTGCATCCTGTTCATGCATTAATATATGTGCTGAATATGAAAATATGCACTGCATCCTGTTCATGCATTAAAATATGTGCTGTATATGGAAATGTACACTGCATCCTGTTTATGCATTAATATATGTGCTGGATATAGAAATGTGCACTGCATCCTGTTCATGCATTAATATATGTGCTGAATATGGAAATGTACACTGCATCCTGTTTATGCATTAATATATGTGCTGAATATGGAAATGTACACTGCATCCTGTTTATGCATTAATATATGTGCTGGATATAGAAATGTGCACTGATTCACCATCCATGCTGTAATATACATGCTGCATATATAAATATACAATGGCTTACCAAATATGTTATAATATACGCTGTGCATATGGATGTGCACTACTCACTGTCCATGCCTTGTTACAGAGGCTTTAAATGGAAATATGAACTGTCTCACCACTTGTGCCATAATGTACAGACTGTATATGGAAATGTGTACTGTTTTATAATCTATGCTGTATAAAAAGAAACACCGGGGGGGTTGACATAATGGTTAAAATCTTTACCTCATAGACACAAGGTGTGCAGGATTTGATTTTGACCTCAAGTCATTGGCTAGGCTTAAAATGTTCCTTCAGGACAGTTAGCCCAGTATTTACCTATGAACCTAAAAATAGCTTTACTATCTATGCCATTAGAATGAGGCTACATATATAAATATATGAAGCCTCACTATGCAACCTTGTTGCATCCAGACTGAATATAATAACATGCAAACAGCATCACTATACATGGTGTTTCTTGCACGTTTAAAATGAAAATATGAGCTGCCCCTTGTCTCCCCATGGAGCAGTTGAGTAGTAGTTAACTGCTTGATCATAACTGCTCAAGTTTTCAGATTTCACAAAAACCATGTGTGTTGTTTGTGAAAATTTCCTTTTCCCGCAGTTTTGTTTGACTGTGGAATTAGTATATTTAATGTCAACAAGTATGAGGGATGTCGGTCCAGGTGGCGGGTTGTGGGCACTTCCCCCTGCAAAAAGAAACACATTATGTCAAGCCTACATGGTTACTGTGCACATAATGGACTTCTTTTGAGATGTTGGAATTCTGTGGTTGCATTCTGAGCAATCTTGGTTCGTTTGCTCATGGCAGAAATGTAGCTGTGCACATCAGGTTGTTGCATGCAATCTGTTGCACTTCCACTATGAAATTGTGAAAACCTCAAAATGTGTCTGCACAGAAATAAGTTGTGTGATCAGCGATTCATAGGTGTTTAGAAAGCTCACAGCTGAAGGAGACCATTGAGAAGCTCAGCAACATCACCCAATACTATGGGAGACTAACAATGTCCCCCAATAAGCAAAGATTCTCCACATATTCTCAGTGAAAATTTGCAAACACCCATCCAGCCATACAGACTGATTTTAAAGGTTACTAGGGACATAGTCTAATTGGGAGGGCAGATTATTCCAGAAGTAGGGGATGCTTTTGATTAGGTATTTATCATGCCATTTGGTGGTGCTGATGAAGCAATGCAGGTTTACGGGTGTTTGTTTTACCTCTGGTTCTGCAGATGCAAATGAGTTCAAAGAAGCATTCATTCTCTAGAAGGTTAAGCAGAAATTACCCTCAAAAATCTGTATGACACTGAATAGAGGGACAGGGATTTTAGTTTATCAGAGTAGCTAAGGATACTGAGACCTGAGATCTTTTTGGTTAGGAAGCACTAAGGTCTATCAAGCCGATTTAGGTATTTAGCAGGGTACATGCCAAATACTGCATTCTGTTCAATGATGGGCCTAATGCAGGATCAATAAATTGTAATTATAACTACTTTGAACCTTGATAAGATCCCACAAAGCTTAAGTTGTGCAGGGTAGAAGGATTTCTTTGCACCACAGAGATGTAGTGGTCAACTGAAAGTGTGTTATCAATTTAAGTACCCAAGTCCATGATGACTGTGTCAATTTAAGTGGAATATTATCTGTATGATAAGCAGTAGTGATGCTAGATTTCCCAAAGGAAACAATGCTGTACTTCATGGTGTTGAGAGTAAGCCCACGATTAATACACCAAGCATTTGTTTCATACAGCCCTTGGAGGGTAGGCGAGTATCAAAATGGGATTTGATAAGGACCCCCAGTTTGCACTCATCATCAGGCTTGGTTAGCCATAGTCAAGTGAAATCAGTTTTTATATCACTGGAATTTAATATCAAATAAGAGGGGACACAGGACAAAGCTCTGCGGGATACCAGTGGGGACATTTTTCTGTCTAGAGCAAATGCTCCCAACCTTAACCAATCCAGCAAACTATATGTGGGTAAATGTTGAACTGGGAGAGTGTGTCAGTAGTCCCCCCAGATAAGCAATGTGGACTGCATGCCCCTTAACCATGGCATCAGTATTTCTTTCAATGAACTCAACCAGGTTGAGTAGGCATGATCTGCCTTTTACAAAACTGAGCTCATCTTTATTCAGATACATAAGGTCATTTAAATAATTGTTTATTAATTCAGCTACAGTATTTTCCATAACCTGTCAAATAATAGTACAGATACTAATAGGTCCACCTTTATGCTATAACACAACATGTGATATTCTCCATACCTCAGGGACATAACTAGTAGAGAGTCTCTAGTTGAATAATTGATATAGATATTTTGCTAGATGGGACTTTATGCTTCTTAGTAGACATCCATGGATATTGTCAGGACCTGTAGTGTTTTATTTCTACAAAGTGCCATAAGGCCTAGGTACAAATTGAGCTAAGAAAGGTGGTGTGAGGGGAAATGGAGTGGGACAGAGGGGAGGATGGGTGGAGTGAAGTTAGAAGATGATTTGTCCATAAGAATCTTAGTAAGGTCCACCTTAGGGTGAGCGAAGGAGATACCATTAGAGATAAGTTTAGTACATAATGGTAGGTTATGTCTAAACTTCGTAAGGTAGCTGAAGAAGGCCTAATGATTGTATTTTGAATTAGTTCCAATCCTAAGTTCACGGCTGGCCTTAAAATTCCTAACTTTAAGTTGAAGAAACTTGCTCACCAATTTTAAATGTCTTTTATAATGATATGGACATATTTTAGTGATGGCCAGAAACTTTTGTGTTTTACTGTCGAGTTTGTTGATGCCCTAGTTCTGGCATATAGGCTTGGTTCTAAATGTGCCATTATACTTGCTGCAAATTGGTATAGATACTTCAATGCATCTGTCCAACAGGGAGCAAAGTTCAGAACAGTAAGTAGTGGCCTCCGTTACAATGTTTGCTGAGGAGCTATATTGTTTGTGATTGTCAACAAAGACAGTAAATAGCAAATTATTTGTTTTGGAGTGATTCCTGAATGTAGAGAAGTTATTGGTGCCACAGAGTAGGTTTTTAACACATCATAGTGACATGGTCAGATTCAACTAGGGAAGAGGGTAACAGGTGGGGTCAGATTTGACTAGTGAGAGGGTAACAGGTCAGGTAGTGTAATTGATAGATTTTTGTAAGTGGTCAACATATTTTGCATGCTTTGAAGGTAGCAGAGATGGGGATTTACAACTGGCTATAATGTTTTACTACCCATTTATGTCCTGAATGGCTGAATAGGGAAGGTCAAAAAAATTAAAGTTGTTTCTTTTGTTGTATGAGTTTCTGTACCTTCCACAACTTGCCAGCACAATCTGGTAATAGCAGCAAACTGGCACTTTTTCATACGAATTGGCATGTTTATACTGGTGTAAAAATCTCTAGTTTGGCTCTGTGATCCCAGACATTTTGCAATATTTGTACTTAATGATTTAATCATGCGAAATGAGGGCGAAGGAATCCTGTCTTTCTTTCAACCTGAATAATGTTCCTTGTTCACATGGTGAGAAAGATTTCCATTACCAGAAAAAAGCACAGGTGCCAACACCAGTCATTTTTCTCCTCACTGATATGGTAGAATGTAGATTAGAAGATGTATTATACATCCTACACAGTGGAGGGGGGGGCAGTACACTGAATACTCTCCTGTGTGGGGCAACTGCTATTCTGGCTCTGTGGGAAAAAAAGATACATTTATGAAAGTGTCAAAATAAACTATCAAGAAGCATGTTTCTTTCACTAAGAAGCTACCATGGGGTACCTCTCTATCATTAGATTCCACTCCCTGTCTTTTAATATGCATGTTGGTATGCACTGGCAGAAATAGAGAGGATATTACAGAAGTCATGATATGTTTTTACACCACCTTCTTTTGTCTTGATCATTACTTTTTGAGTTGAACAGATTGCTAAACAAAATGAGAGGTTTGGTTCAATGAGAGATGACTGAAAAATGAATGAGAAAGTAGTCGTCTGTCAGACAATGGCCATAATTAAATAGATAACATTAGTCAAAAGTGAGGTAAGATGCCACAAAGACTTAGCCATAATTAAATAGATAATATTAGACAAAAGTGAGGTAAGATGCCACAAAGACTTGGCCATAATTAAATAGATATTAGACAAAAGTGAGGTAAGATGCCACAAAGACTTGGCCATAATTAAATAGATAATATTAGACAAAAGTGAGGTAAGATGCCACAAAGACTTGGCCATAATTAAATAGATATTAGACAAAAGTGAGGTAAGATGCCACAAAGACTTGGCCATAATTAAATAGATAATATTAGACAAAAGTGAGGTAAGATGCCACAAAGACTTGGCCATAATTAAATAGATAATATTAGACAAAAGTGAGGTAAGATGCCACAAAGACTTGGCCATAATTAAATAGATAATATTAGACAAAAGTGAGGTAAGATGCCACAAAGACTTGGCCATAATTAAATAGATAATATTAGACAAAAGTGAGGTAAGATGCCACAAAGACTTGGCCATAATTAAATAGATAATATTAGACAAAAGTGAGGTAAGATGCCACAAAGACTTGGCCATAATTAAATAGATAATATTAGACAAAAGTGAGGTAAGATGCCACAAAGACTTGGCCATAATTAAATAGATAATATTAGACAAAAGTGAGGTAAGATGCCACAAAGACTTGGCCATAATTAAATAGATAATATTAGACAAAAGTGAGGTAAGATGCCACAAAGACTTGGCCATAATTAAATGTATAATATTAGACAAAAGTGAGGTAAGATGCCACAAAGACTTGGCCATAATTAAATAGATAATATTAGACAAAAGTGAGGTAAGATGCCACAAAGACTTGGCCATAATTAAATAGATAATATTAGACAAAAGTGAGGTAAGATGCCACAAAGACTTGGCCATAATTAAATAGATAATATTAGACAAAAGTGAGGTAAGATGCCACAAAGACTTGGCCATAATTAAATAGATAATATTAGACAAAAGTGAGGTAAGATGCCACAAAGACTTGGCCATAATTAAATAGATAATATTAGACAAAAGTGAGGTAAGATGCCACAAAGACTTGGCCATAATTAAATAGATAATATTAGACAAAAGTGAGGTAAGATGCCACAAAGACTTGGCCATAATTAAATGGATAATATTAGACAAAAGTGAGGTAAGATGCCACAAAGACTTGGCCAT
Source organism: Protopterus annectens (assembly GCF_019279795.1). Classification (NCBI taxonomy): domain Eukaryota; kingdom Metazoa; phylum Chordata; order Ceratodontiformes; family Protopteridae; genus Protopterus; species Protopterus annectens. The sequence goes on from NC_056749.1 coordinate 165,109,531, forward strand.
AATTAAATAGATATTAGACAAAAGTGAGGTAAGATGCCACAAAGACTTGGCCATAATTAAATGGATAATATTAGACAAAAGTGAGGTAAGATGCCACAAAGACTTGGCCATAATTAAATAGATGATATTAGACAAAAGTGAGATAAGATGCCACAAAGACTTGGCCATAATTAAATAGATAATATTAGACAAAAGTGAGGTAAGATGCCACAAAGACTTGGCCATAATTAAATAGATATTAGACAAAAGTGAGGTAAGATGCCACAAAGACTTGGCCATAATTAAATAGATAATATTAGACAAAGTGAGGTAAGATGCCACAAAGACTTGGCCATAATTAAATAGATAATATTAGACAAAAGTGAGGTAAGATGCCACAAAGACTTGGCCATAATTAAATAGATAATATTAGACAAAAGTGAGGTAAGATGCCACAAAGACTTGGCCATAATTAAATAGATAATATTAGACAAAAGTGAGGTAAGATGCCACAAAGACTTGGCCATAATTAAATAGATAATATTAGACAAAAGTGAGGTAAGATGCCACAAAGACTTTAATTCTTGATGCCTTGTCCAGCACTGATAAATAAGGTTATCTAACATGAGAACAAAACATTTATTTCTATGGCAAACAATATAAATGGATTGTAGATATACCAAGGATATCCAAGGGCTGGAAAGGAGGTTGAATGTTTGTGCTTTCTAGTTTTGTGAAAAGACTGCAAGAAATGTCCACCATAAAAATAAAGAACATGAAAAGCTGAAAAAGGATGACCCCAGTATGAAAATTGATACAGATTGTTACAAGTTATTGCTAAAATAAATAAATCTAATTATCTATAATGGTTTGTAATAAGGTCCCTGGGCTTTAGATGTACTGTTTTCAAAACAGAATTGGTAAAACTACTTCACTGCATATTAGGTCAACTCATTTCTTAAATTCCGAGGTCAGATAGGACAACTTTTTTATGAAAAAAATAACATAGGCTGCAAACAATAACACCTTGACCAGCCAGCATGATGTAGGTCCAACAGTAATAAGGTCAGAAAAAGTGGAATGAATGAATAACCTTGGACGATGAGTGGAAACAATTAAAAGCTCATCATTGTTCAGATGAGCCTGAAATATGTTGAACTAAAAAAGCAAGAAGGAGAGAGAGTTTATCCTGCTTTCTTGAGTGTGCAGCCATGAAGTTGACCATAAATAAGTAGAGGGGCATGGTGAAATGAAGGGTCCCACATGGAGGTGCAGGCAGCATTGCTCATTGTGAAAACAGAATGTTTTTACACAAGTTTCTTTCATTATTTTCTGACTTGGCAAACTCACAATAGGCATTCTCATATAGAACAACATGTAAAACTTCACAAAACATGGAACAAAATGAACTTTAAAAAATGTTCATTAACGACCAGCATTCATTTTTATGTTTTCATAACTTTATCTCTGATTGCCTGATGTTCTTAAATTATACAAATGAAAATGTTTTCTGTTAATAAACAGGTTTTTCTAAAAAGTTTGATTGTTTGTGTTTTCTATTTTTTTGTTTAGTTTAAGTGTATAATTTCAGTTGTTTCTGTACTTGTGGCAGCTCAGTTTAGTTTATTTTAATCAGTATGCAGGCAAGTATTGCAGGGCCACTGCATGTAGTAATTTTGACAATGATACTCACAACAGAGGTACAAAGGAGGAATGGAACTTTGAAACAATACTTTAGCTGGCAGACTTAGAGGGAGAAAACTGTCAGTGGCTCTCAACAAAGCAGGGCTACTTTAATGGCTGTAAGACTTAATGGTCATTTTCATTGGTAGGAAAAGAACATGGTCAGAGGCAATATACATTCACACATGACTTCTGGTTGGTCATGTGACAAAAAGAACTATAATTGTATGTAACTCTGAAAGAACTACATTGCTTTATGCACTTGCAATTCACACCAGGATTATGCTAAGGTGCAGTTTAACATTTTTGCCTTTATGTTTGCCCCTTGCTTCCCATTTTTGTATGTAAACACTTCTTTCTTCTGTAATATTGTTGCCATTTTTCTCTCTTTTCATAAAGACATGTAGTAGGTGGACTGGACACTCTAAATTGACCATAGTAGTGTGTGTGTCTCTGCGCGCTCATGGTGTGAATGAACTACTGCAGCAGGGCTAGCCACCCAGTGATGTAAGCCTTGTTTCAAGATGATTGCCACTGTTAAAGTAACACCCCAACCCCATGTGCAAAATGGGAAAAAGGGGTTGAGGATGAATGGATGTATGGACACTGCTGTAGAGCTGCTGCTTTGCAAAGCTTTACCTTAATTAAAAAAAATAAATATATACATGCATAAGTGCACATCCACAAACACACACACAGATATATACACAGAAAGAAAAATATTGATAGATGGATATATGTGTGTGCATATATACATATATATCCTGAGTATTTCTCTTTAATATTTAATTTAGCTTTTGCAGCAGATAAATTGACAATAATTTGCTGAAATACTTTAATAATGTTGTTTTCCTTACCGAAAGCAATCTTATAGCATTTGTTGTGTAAGTGCAATAGAGTAACATAGCCTTAGGTATTAAAATAGTACAACGGTACCTAATAAAGCTTCAAGCTTTAACATAGCTGGGCACTAAATACAAACTGTTGTCACTAATTAAGCTGCATTAAAAAATGTTGCTACAGTAATGAGTTTCAGTACAGAAGGACTGACTCAATTAATTCTTGAAGTGGTGGGAGAAAAGTACAAGCAAGACAGTGATAGGTTTTAACTCCATAGCTCGCCTCAGAATGAAGTTTCATTGCAACAGTTTTCTTATTATGTTGTGCTATATAACAAATTAGAAAGAATATTAAACAGCAGGTCTTCATCTAATAGTATATTAGTAGCGTTGGTATTATAGTCTAGCTTATGACTCGACAGTGACCAGGCTGCATCCTCAAACTCACAAACAAATAAAGCACAACTCTTAGATCCTGAAAACTAATGTCACAGTGTGCCCTGTTCATTTTCTGAGCTTCATTTCTTGATTATTTTTTTTATTTATTTTTTTTGCCTAAATGTGGCGTCAGTTCACTAGTGTTATCTAGGAATATAGCACTAGCATAAATAAAGTAAAACAGACCTGCCATCCCAGTGTTCACAGGGTTCAGTTTCGTTGCAATTTTTTATTTGTCAATATTTTAAAGCGTTATGAAACTAATAATGATACATAATCTGGCAGCGATTATAAGACTCTCTTTTAAAAAATTATATACAAACACTGAGAAAAACAGAACAAAGTCATGAGTCTACAGGTTTATTAGTAGATTTTTTTTTTAAATATTTTTTTACCAATAGTTCAATCCAGACTTTCTAGAACTGTATCTGATGATTAAGGAAAGGAAAAATGAGTGTATCGTGGTTTAAATATTGTATGGTGTTTGGAGATGAGCAGAACTGTACAAACTCCTATTCAATGTGACTGGGTATTTTTTTCAGACTTTTTTAACGTTATAATGTTTAGGTATGCTTCTAAACTATGTAGCCACATTACCCCATTTCCATGAAACATTACTCATTTGTGAATACTACCCCATTAATTTGCAGATAAAATAATTTTGGATAAAAATGCATTTTGCAGAAATAAATACAATAACTGGCACTCAATCAAAATGCATTTTTAACATCTGGGTGCATTAATCTATGTAAATGAAAAATGCACTGAAAATCTGTTTATAGAATACCCAAATTTAACAGAGACACGACAGAACGGCATCAAAACTTAAATGTCATTGAAGTCACTAGAATGTGACGGGCAGTGATGTTTAGTGTGTGTGTGTGTGTGTGTGTGTGTGTGTGTGTGTGTGTGTGTGTGTGTGTGTGTGCATGTTTCTCTGTGTTTATGTATTGCAGGCACCCTTTGTATACCAGTATAATTAAATATTTTTGCATTAGGAAATCTGTATTTGGCCTGAAGCTAAATCAGAAATTTAAAAATCTGTTTATAACTGAAAATTTAAAAATCTGGTTAGTGAGACTGTTTGCGTAAGGTATAAATTATGATGGATTTCTATGTTTAGATTTTCTTTTGTCTTCCTTGTTAATATCTGTTTTTTATAAGTTTTGTATTTTTTCCAGTCTATGTTTATATTGTTAGAAATATATAATTGTGATTTTAAAAAAATTGTAATACTTCTGTTATTAGAAATAAGGAAATAGAACCTCATTGTTCCACCTCCAGCAAGACATCATCTTCACCCAGACCTAAATATTCCTAAACCACTAATACGACATGGCTTCCATGCAGCGCTGTGTCTCATAAACACTGTTTCCCCTACTTGCTGCCAAACCAATGATACACATGCAGACACTATTCCCCCTACCCGCTGCCCAACCAAAGATGCACATGCAGACACGAGTGCAGTGTAAGGGTGTTCATGAAGCTGAATTCGCATTCATTAGCTGGCAATTGACCTTCTTCCACAGCAAGTCACTGACTTAATATATGTGACTGAGAGCTAAACATGAAAAGCTTGCTTGCTACCAGCTTTTCCATCAGAAGCTGGGAGGAAGATGCTAAGTGGGAAGGGGGCAGTCACAGGAGTGAGGTCCACATGGATCAAACACAGTGCATTGATCTCTATTTCAACCATGTAGATGTATGTAGTGCACATAATAATTCTGGATTAGAAGAGGAATTGTGCAAAACACCTCTGGCACTTTTTCAGAGGTGTCACTCTCTTAGAGATGTGGTTTAGCAATGAGACCTTAATAAGCTGGAGGCCTCCTGGCATTGTTCCATAGAGGAATAAAGCCCTGATTATGCCCCAGACAATCCATAAAATAATAACACTTGATGTTGGAAGGGAGGGCAGCATTTGTTAGCTCACCAATCTAGAGAGACAGAGGGAGTGCAACCTACTGTCACACACCAACAGGAGTGTGATGGCTAGCTGGCTACATAGGGGTCAAGGTGACATCATGCTGACTCTGAAATCAGGAGGTTCTGGGTAGGTGTACATCTCATGAATGCCCCTTGCTAGGTAGCAGTGTCAGAAGTCACCTTGAGGAAGAGTTAAGCTAGAAAAGGAACCTTCATGAATGCCAAGACAGCTTGCCTCCTTATACTTGACTCTTGCATTTGAGATGGGTGGGGAGGAATGGACTATTGACTTACAAGGATCTTTTTTTGGCCAGGAAGTGAAAGGGCCATTGGTCTCTAACCTCACTCAACAACAAATAAGCCCGATTGCTTTCATACACCTTTGGAAGAATGAATTGCATAATAGAGTGTAGGTAACAGAGACGTTGCGCAAACTGTTGTGAATGACAAAAAACAATGTTTAAAACCAGGATGACAGGTGCAAACAAGTAACTTGTAGATCTTCTTTATGTATTCAAGGTAATACAGCTTATCAGAAATAATCACAATTACAGTATGCCGTTAAATAAAAACATATCTTATACATACAGATATATACATGTAATATAAAAACAAAATAATCAGACAGTAGAATAAAAACCTGTAACGGTATAATACAGTTCAAAACATTAGGGACAATAAAATAAAATATAATTGTATCATTGAACAAATCTCAGTATGGAAGACCTTTTGCAAACCAAGCATGTTGAAAGAATACTGTAGATAGTGAAATACCACCAACAGAGGCAGTACGTTAACATTTGATTAGCAAATACAAAAGTGTAGTTTTAAGAAACAGGAAGCAAATTAAATAAAAGATAATAAAATGACCAACTTGAGTACTGTCACAATTAACAATTCTTATTGATTTGTCGATGATTTTATAAGGTTGACATGAATATATCTGAGCATTGGATGATCCCATGTGATCAGAACACCATCAGTTTCACACATTTTTTTTTTTTTTTTTGGTTCATGTTTCCAACGCTTTTCAACAACTTGTATGTTGTCATTTTATTCTAATGTTTCACTAAGGTATCACAAGATCCAGAATCACCAAATTTGTTTTTGTTCCTAGACACCAAAGCGCATAGCCGGCCTTAGGCATAGGCTAACTGGGCGGCCGCCTAGGGCGCCACTCTAGTAGGGGTGCTTTTCCAGTATTTTTTTGGTGTAGGTAGACCAGGATAGGGGCACCTAGTGGTGTGGTGGGGGCGCCGTGGAGCCCTTTTGCCTAGGGCACCAGTTGACTTAAGGCCGCTCCTGCCAAAGCGGCCTCTCAGCTGATGTCCTTTGCTCCTGCAAAGTTTGTTTCTACCTAATGACATCTGATAAAGAAGGAAAATCAGTACTTTACAGATATTTATGGGTAAAATGTAGTTGTGTTCATGATAGATTGATAATTAAACTCTAACAAACTTAGGTTCATAGATTAGTACTAGGCTAACTGCCCTTGTGGGCCATTTTAAGTGTAACCAGTTACCCGATGTGAGAATCAAACCCTGCATCTTGTGTCTGTAAAGTAAACACCTTAACCATTATGCCAACCTCCGACTCCCAGGTCATGCAGAGAACAGTGATGGGTATTGCCATGATAACCAGTAATGAGTTAGGCAATTCCATACTTTGTCTGCTCAAGTATAGGCTGACAGGACGGCAGCAACTTGGGTGAAAGGTAGAAAGAATACTGTTTCAGGATGTGCCTGAAATTGCTCCAGAGATCAGAAGTTATGAATTTGCAGTACAAAGCCTGTCTCCATCGGTAAGGAATGATACTGTTAGGTATTATATAATCTGTTAAGTGTTTAGTTTGTCCTAATAATATAATTCAGTGATCAGATTATAGTTGAATGTCAAGAATACTATGAAGAAATTTCATGCAAATGGCACTTCAACTAAAGATGCGCCAAGTGAAGTAACTCTGAAACTTAATTTAGTCTGTATTGTAGTGACATCAGTGTTATCAAAAGCAGTTGAAGCAACACAGTTGTTTCAACAGAGCTTGGTTGTGGCCCAGACGGATTATATTTTACAGGCATTAAGATGCAGGCCTAAGGTAGTGAGTTCAGTCATACCTTCCGACTATTAAAGATACAGTATACAGTAGTGCACAATCATTTGGTACTGACGGACAGAACAGTCAAAGAAATATCACCGTACTGAATGAGTTTTCAGTTCCTACAATAAATTATTACCTCATTTATAACACTGGGTATAGCATGATACCCAGTACAGTGTCTCTTGGAACTCCAGCGTCCTCAGACATGAAAGGAAAGATGCTTTCACTTCTTTCTTGCTTACTATGAAATGTACGTTTAACAAATTGATGGCATAAGCTGTGGGACAAAGAGTAAATCAGGATCTTTGAGAGATGAAGTGACAGCATCATATACTTTATTATTATTTAATTTCTACATATGTTTTGGGTTTCTAGTACTGTGACAGAAATGGACCACATTCCTGAGTCAGGGCATGATTAGAGTTCAAGAAATTAGTACTGATTCAGTCTTTGTTGTTTGCCAAGAGTGTTGTTCTCAGCACCAAATGTATCCACATTGCTTCAACCTGCAGTTCTTGCACAGTTATGAGTATTGGTAGCATATTTAAATGCCCATGAAAATGTTTTTATTTTGTTTTGTTTGTTTATTTTATTTATACTTTGTTGACTGGGTTAGTCTCACTTGACTAGTGGCCTCTTTTCAGGGAAAATGTGGCCAGAGCATCCGGAAACTTCCCTAGTCTGCTTTACATTGAAACTTTTTTAGGCAAGGTTCAAATGACAAATTCACCACCATAACAGGTACAAGCAAGCAAAACCTGAGGGTAATGCTACTCAATGCTAGAAGTCTAAACCTAAAAATGCACTCACTCGAGGCACTCCTTAAAATGGAGAACATCGACATCTGTGCAGTGACAGAGACCTGGTTTAAAGCTCCAGAGAGCACCCCTGCATTACCAGGCTATAATTCATACCACACCTTTCGGCCACCAAATCCGGACCAAAACACTAAAGGTGGAAGCGTGTCCATGTTCATTAAGGATATCCACACCTCCAAGATAGTTGCTCAGCATAATGCATCCGAGATTATCCAAGTTCAACTAACTTTGGGCAAAGCCTCAATCCAGATTGTAGCTTGCTACAGACCCCCCACCATGCCCCAGGATTCCCACTCCTCTTTTCTTGATACACTGGAAAATATTAAGGTACAACCCAACACCCTAATAATGGGTGATTTCAACTACCCCACCATTAACTGGGAAAACTACTCGTGTACCAACTCTTTTGCTCATCGTTTTCTGGAATTCAGTTCTAACGCCTTGGATCAACTTATCCACACCCCCATCAGGGGCAGCAATATCCTAGACCTGGTCATCACCAACATGGGTGACCGGTGTTCCACACCAGAGGTCAGCTCCTCGTTGGTCAGATCCGACCACAAGCTAATCACCCTAGACATCCACATCCCGCTCCCACCCCCCATTAGGAAAATAACTGTAAAAAATTTCAGCAAAGCCAACTTCATGTTTCTTAAGACAGAAGTGGCAAACTTCATGACACCCATGCAGATGGGCAATGGAGGTACGACTGCTGAATCCTACACAAATGTACTTTATAAGCACTTACACGAGTGCATAGATCGTGCTATCCCTAACAGAACCAAGATGCTAGCCTCCAAAAAAAGGAAGCCAATCTGGTGGTCTTCTAGCATAAACAAACTCTACAACAGAAGAAAAACTGTTGCAAAAAAAGAGTAAAATCCCATGATTGGAGGAACTCCCTGGTCAGCCTCAGTAAGAAGCTGATATCCCTCATAAAATCCTCCAAAGCTAGTTATGAAAACAAAACTGGCACTGATTCTAAAGGCAACCACAAAGCATTCTATAGCTATGTCAAGAATCTCAATGGCAACACTCAGATCTGCTCTGAGTTACAGCACAATGACACTAAATATACAGAACCAACTGATATTGCCAACATCCTGGCAGATAGGTTTAGTACTAACTTTACCCCCCTCTCACCCCCTAAAGGGCCCATCTTTATACCAGAAAAAATTCAAAGTTCCTGTAATCACGGCTGCACAGGTAAAAAGCTCACTCTCCAAAGCCAAGAACACAGCATCCATGGGACCTGATAACATCCCAGGCTGCCTTCTACACAAACTACAGAATGAACCTGGCACCCCACCTAAGTACCATGTTCAATCACAGCCTCAGCTCAGGCTTTGTGCCCATTGAATGGTGCACCACGACGGTTATCCCACTCCACAAAGGGGGGGGGGCCACAAAAGACCCCGGGAACTACCACCCCATTAGCCTGATGAGCCTGGTCTGCATGGCCATGGAACTTATCATAATGGAACTCATAAACAAAGACATTGGAGATCTCCAAACTCTAGACCCCACACAGTTCGGGTTTGTAAAAGGCAGATCATGTCTCCTAAACCTGATAGACTTCTTTGAAGCAGTCAAGAAAGCCATAGATGAGGGTAAGGTGGTTCACACAGCTTATCTAGATATTGCCAAGGCATTCAACACCATCCCCCACTCTGGAATTATAGATAAACTCACTAAACTAGGTATAAATCCCTATGTCACAAGATGGGTTGCCAACTGGCTTACAGACAGAACCCACACTGTGAAAGTAGCAGACTCCAAATCGGACTTCAGATCAGTGACAAGTGGAGTACCACAGGGTTCAGTCTTGGGTCCTCTCCTGTTTTGTATCTACTTCTCTAAAGTACAGGCTAACACAGAAGGTCTTTGGCTAACTAAATTTGCAGATGACTGCAAACTAGGAGTCATAATCGAAACTCCTAACGATGTGGACATCCTACAAAAGTGCCTCACTGAGACAGATGCCTGGTGTCAAAGCCATGGTCTCAAGCTCAATGCCAAAAAGTGCATTGTTATACCCTTTGGTAAAAATTCTGTACCCATGAACTACCACATAGGCAGTAGTCTACTTAACACTGAAAGTGTGATAAGAGACCTTGGGACACAGGTGGACAGTAGTCTCTCATTTGATAATCACATTGCCACAGTGGTCAGGAAATCCTTCTATGTTGCACACCTCATCACAAAAGGTTTCTCATCCAGAAAAAAAGAGGTCATTGTTCCCCTCTACTCATCACTCATTAGAGCCATTATAGAATGCAATGCCCCTTTTGGTATGTACTTCACAAGACATCTACAACAACTGGAAAGGCTACAGAAATACCTCACAAAGAGGGTTACTGGCCTCAAACAGATGCCCTATGCAGACCGAGTCAAAAAACTCCAGCTTTACTCCATCGCATATCGCCTACTCAGAGGCGATCTCTGCCTAACATACAAAGTTATGTCAAACCCAGAGCTGTTGGACATGCTCCACTTAAAGAAATCCCAATTCCTCCGAGCTACATGCTATAGGGACGTAAACCTTGTCACCACAATAAACAGAACATGCTGGAGGGATGGAGTCCTTTCCCAGAGACTTCCCATACTCTGGAACAGACTACCTATCTATGTCAAATAGAGCTCCTCATTAGCACTCTTCAAGAAAAATCTTGCTGATTGGATACCCCGGGGATCACTTCTGTGGTTCTGCTTGACAGGGGCACAGGAAAATAATTTTCTTGGGTGGCGAAAGCCAGGGTACATTTTTGGCTAGGCTTGTATAGGCCCCGGGGCCGATAACCTAGTACCTACCTATGAACCTATACACCAGAGCTACCTCTAACTCGGGTAGATGAGACCTTGATTTAACTTCTCATCTAAAGGAATATTGTAATTGTCATCGTTGTCATTATTATTGTCGACACTCTTGCTCCTACTACTATTGAAACTGTCCAGATGTCTTTATCCTGCATTGCTCTAGTTTCTGCTTGCAAACTGTGGTATTTTATGACTTTTTGTGTCTCAATACATCTTGTTTTCTTTCTTTATTTATTTTACATTTGTTTACCGAGAAAGTCCGACTGGACACAGGTCCATTTTCAGCAGAGGCCTGGGGAAAAAAGCTCCAGATAAATACATCAAACAGGAGAGATTAACAAACACATTGTCTGTGGTCACATAGCAGTAAAGAAGAGAAACGTATAATTTTGTATAGTACATAGTTGTTGTGTCTTTCTGCTTATCCCGGTTAGGGATCGCCACAGCGGAACTCCGGTCCGCTAATGTTTGGTAGTGGATTTTTACGTGCCGAGTTACCAGCCCTGATGCACAACCTTCAATGAAGGCATGCCCATTCACGTATGCCTCCACACAGAAGACGCTCTAGCTGAGAATCGAACGGGGCAACGTCTTGCTGTGAGGTGACAACACTACCGCAGCCTTTTTGTATAGTACACAGTAAAAACAGTAAACATTCCTTACATTAATGTTGATGAAACAACTATAAAATCACATATACAAGAGTCATCACTCATTATAGTATTATAAACGGGATACATCTTTTACTACACTCATTTAGGTGGTGTAGGATGTTTAAATTAGTCAGGAAGATGTTAGTAGGTAAGAGAGGTGAGACAATGTAACAGCCGAGATGTTGTGGCAAGTTACGTTGTTACGAAGTAGTATGGGTGTACCAACATAACTGAGTTCTGAGCACTATGAGATGGATACATAAAACAGAATAGATTAGTGAACATAATGTTTAGAGAGTCAAAGTAAGTCAGGATTTCTGGATCAGTATAAGGCAAATAGAATCACAATTACTGAGTCAAACAAGAATACAGATGGGTTAGTTCTGTAGGTAGAGAAGAATATAAGTAAGGCGTATTGGGTTGAGATGGTGAAAAGATTAAGTATTTATCCTGGGGAGTCACAGGAGCATAACCAGGTATTCATATAGTGTGCTTTGAGGAGTTTTTTAAATTGTGTGGTAGAGCTAATGGAGGTCAGGTGGCTAGGCAGGGTATTCCAAGTTTTGGAAATAGAGTAGCTAAAGAGAGATTTCTCAGTGTCATTATTATGTTTGATGACTTCCAGGTGGTTTTTGCAGTACTAGATCTTAAAATTCTTGTTGTAGAATATGGTTTAATTAGATTCGGGACTGCTGGAGTTTTAGTTGGGTAGTAGTACAGTTTGTGGGCCAATGCTAATTGATCGAGTTTCAGAAGTTGAGGCAGCTCCAGCCAGATTAGTTGTTTGAGAGCTACACAGTGATGGGTCCTATACTGAGACACTGTAGCAAATCTAGCAGTCTTGCTATAACAAGATTCCAATTTGTTCAGATCAGTTTTGCAGAGGTTAGTCAGTACTAGGGATGCGTAGAGAAGGGTAGGCAGCAGACGTGTACTGTCTGTTGTGGTTTGTGTGTTTAGTGAGAAATTGCTTGTTTTGATAGAGGAGTCCAAGTTTTTTGTGAACTTTCTTAATAGTTTGGGCTATATGAATGTCAAATCTTAGGTTGTTTTCTATTTCTACACCTAACAGTTTAGTGTGGGAGGTAGGGGTGATCATGGTTTTGTTATTAGACATAATGGTAAAGTTGTTGCCTAGGGGGGCTCTACAAGAGCTGAAAAGAAGAAGTTTTTGTTTTATTTGGGTTTAGGATAAGCTGGGAGTTAGTTAACCAGGTCTTGGCTAGTGAGAAGCAGTTTTGGGTTACGGACTGAAGGTCATCTAATGTGTGGGCTTCACATATGAGGGTGGTGTCATCAGCATATTGTACTACTGAGGCATTGGGTGTGGAGGTTGAGAGCTAATTAATAAATAGAGAGAATAGTAGAGGGCCAAGTATGGAGCCCTGAGGGACTCCTAAGGACACTGGTAGGAGAGAGGATAGCTGGTTCTGCCATTTTACTGCTTATTGCCATCCTGATAGGTAGCTTTTAAACCATGAGATAGAGGGATTGCTGATGTTTAGCATGGATAGTGTATTAAGGAGTCTATTATGCTTCACTATGTCAAAAGCTTTAGACAGATCTAAAAAAAATGGCAGAAACTAGTTGTCCCTTGTTTCTGTGGTGGTTAGCTGTGGTGGTGCTATGGAAGGGTTTAAAGCTGTGCTGACATTTAGATTGGTTTTTAGAAGGTAGTCCATTAGTTGGATGGGAACAACTCTTTCTAGTATTTTTGATAAGGGTGATAAAATAGCAATTGGTCAGTAGTTATTGAGTTCTAGGGAGCTGCCACCCTTGTGTAGTGGTATTATGTGGGAGATCTTCCATAGGGTCCATACTTTACACTCTGATATTGACCTATTAATTAGAATAGCAAGCTAAAGTGGGAGATATTATCTTGTGTGTTTGTACTGTTTTGTGTGGATGGTATGATAGGGCAGCTACTATTACTTTGGGTTTCAGCAAGAGGCTGAACTGTTTCGGTGAAATATTCATTGAACTGAGTGGGAATATTGTCATGGCTGTTTACTTTTGCAGGTGTAGGGGTAGCAGATTTACCTGGTTGAAGTATAGAATTTATTGTGGCCCAGAAGTTTTGGGGGTTGCGAGTATGTTTTTTCTGGAGGTTTTGGTAGTAGTTAGTTTTGTCCAGTTTGAGGTTTTTTTTTTGCTTTATTATGGAGTTCTGAGTAGTTTTGCTTTGTTGATTGGGTTTTGTTTTTGTGAAACTGTATCCATGCTTTGTCTCTGTCTTTGAGAATGGATTTGGTTACCTTAGTTAGCCAGGGAGCATACTTTGCTTTTATTCTAATGGTTCTAGTGGGTGCATGGTGATTTAATATCTGTAAGAAGGAGAAGTTAAAGTAGTGTACTGCTTCATCTAGAGATAGTTGTTAGTGGTTTCCAACTGCAGCTTTTTAGAGCTTCTTACTTCTGCTTTCTTTCAGTAACGCTTTGTGGTTTGTTTTTAATGCTTCTCAACTATTTGCATGTTGTAGTGTTTGCACAACCCCCACTGCAACAGCCTTACCACATTATTGTGGCTTTCAGTACACAGACACTCCGTCATGATTATATTACAACTAGTAATGAGATATGCAACTGGTTCCAGCTCTGTATTACAGATGAGGGGCCCCCTTTATCAAGTTGCTTAGTGAGCAGCTGTTTCCAGATTAAGGGAATATGCCCTTCCTTAAAGAACAATTTGTGGGTATTAAAATTCAATGGCCTGTTGATGTGGGTATGTTTTTCAGGAGCTCTTTTTGTCAGAGCAATAGAGACAGTATTTCATTTATTCACCAATTTCTACACCATGTTGGGATGGACCATATTAAGAGTTCAAGGAATAGTTATGTGAAAGGAAGCACAGTTTTGTCATATTACCAGCACCTCACCACTATTCCAGCAACCCGTTACTTGGCTGTCTCTCCCCAGTTACCACGAACACTGTTCAAGCCTATCAGTGTATTTACCATTGTCTTTTTTACTTTTGCAATGATTACAGAGATTCGGATTTAATTTAAAACTTATTTCAAATTTTATTGTACAAACAGTGATGGTCATGTGCAAAACAAAACAGTCTCACACTGAAAGCAGACTTAGCATGGATATCAGTAAACTTCTCTTCCCTTGAAGCTCACATTAATTGAAAATGCATCTGGCCAGTGGCAGATTGACTACATTGGGCCCGGGGCTGTTTCCAAACAGTGGACCCCATGCACACATTTTAGGAACATTTTTATTGATTCACCTTCCGGATTGTTTTAAATTAAATTTCTTGTTTGTTTTAAATTATATTTCTTTTGTGACAAAAGCTGTTGCTGTTTTTTTTGGCAAATTACTGAGGATCATAGTCACTGAATAATGACATACACTTGAATTTCAGACTTTATATCCTTCATATAATGCACATTAACATAAATCCTTTTATTCTAACAACTTTCTAAGTTTATAAGAGCAATATTTAAAATCTGCTCCTATTTTTGGTCCTTTGTTCTCCCTCTGTTTTAAGCTTCTTCCAGATTTATTGCACAAAGATATTAAGGTGTATGAAAGGATAGCTTTAGTATCACGTGTGTGTGTGTTGCTATATGTGGTGTCTTTTTTAGTGGTAATATTAGGCAAAATGCTTTATGCAAGGTAACTAGTAGGGTTGGTGATAGGGTCAGGAGTAGGGTTAGGGTTAGCAGCAAAGCTGTCATGTTCTTCTGGCACCTTGACCTATTGCCAAATCTGGCATACACACACACACACCCCTACCTTGACACTAATTTAAAGACAAAAAATGTTGCTCTTGTACTTGAGAATCAAAGAAAAGGCACTTTCTCTTCATTAAACTGTAGCAAGCGGCTTGCTACAAATGTAATATGCAGCTTGCTACAGTTAAATACAACAAATGGAGCACTGAGCACTTCAACCCTTACTGAAAATTGTAGTATCGGCATTTGTTTCTGAATGACAAAATTTCACTAAACCAGACATTGAACTTCTAAAGTGCTTCAGCAGATGCAGTATCTGCATTCAGAAGCTGAATGCTGCTAATTGCTAATGACTATCGCCCTCATGACACCTCTCTTCCAAGACAGCCATCTCTTTCCCCCCACCCTAACTACTGCTCTAGTTCGCACATGAGTAGGATGGTGCAACAAGCCAAGTGGAATATTTAATAGTGGCCATTTCAAGAGTGGTGTTTGGAAGCATTCCTTTTCACAGACAGAGTAATGTGTACAAATATATATCTATGTATAGTGTATATGTTTTGTTTTTTTAGTGAAGCTAATATAGTCATATACAATGCTGGAATGCAGAAATGGAGGGCAAAGTCCAAAAACAACCCCGGCAGGATCGGATGTCTGAAGCAACAGAATATTAGTTAACAAGGAATTTACTTTTTCAGTAGGTAGGAAAACTGACATGTTTAACAGATTTGATGATACAGCTTGTGATGTGACTGTTGATAATTTCTAAATGTCATTGATGTGAAGGTAGTTTTGATGATTTGTTATCTAATATTAATTTGGAAGACATACTAAGAAAGTGACACAGTTTCTAGTCTGCTCTGTCTACAGGTTCTGACCCACTGCAACCCTGAAATTCAATCATTTTACTCACCATCTTCACTATGAAAGATAAAGCACTTTAAAGTTAGTAGCAAACCTCATTTGATACGTTACTCCTCCATTGTTCTAAAGAAAGTATCTGTTTGCTTATAATTATATGCATGAGAAACCAGAACCTTGACAAAATGAAGAACCACAAAAGCCTACAGAGATTATGGTTTTCTGTCTCCTCTGCATAAAACAAAACTCTGTTTAGTATTCACTATCTGCATAAGAATCCATTTCAAAACGGAAAGTCAACAGAGGAGTTAATTTATTTACTGACAATCGCAGCTCTTGTTAAAGCTCCTACTTGAAAGACTCTTCCTTTATCATTGTGGAGTTCGATAAACAAAATGATTTTTATCTCTGGCAGTCTTAAGCTTTAGAATCTACCATAAATTTATTCCATTTTCTTTTGTCACACATGAGAGAAAAGCCCATAGAAAACGTAGCGGAATGAAATCTTTTCTTAGCATGCATTATTACAAATTGAAGCTGTATTGTAGTGTGTTTGGGTGCTGATGGTGTTATGGTATTGAAAGCACCTCACATGTCTTTTAACCTCTTGTTTTCTGCTAAGTTAATCTTCTATTAAAGAAACTCCATTTTTAACAAATAAATAAGTAAACTGTTAGGAAGGAAAGGTATAGTATTCACTCTGGTTTTGTACTAGTTCACTGCTGACCTATCCGTTAATCCTCAACCCGAGCAATAAAATCAGAAATAAATAAATATACAAACAAATAAAGGCTGTTTTGTGGTTGGATGGAAAAAGTTCCAGGAAAGTGTGAGAAGAATAATTAGCTAGATGGAGGTCAGCTGTTTAGTACAGGGGTTGGGAGGATGGCCTAATGGTTAAGGTGTTTGCCTTACAAACACAAAGTCCAGGGTTTGAATCTCACAGGGGATAATTGTCTAGGCTTAAAATGGCTCGCAAGGGCAGTTAGCCTAGTACTAATCTATAAACTACATACATAGCTGTCAACCTCAAAGCACTAAAAATCTAAGCAAAGACAAAAGTAATGGGGGGACAAGGACCCAAAAATAGGGACAAATTTTAAATATTTTTCTTAGAAACTTAGAAAGTTGCTGGAATAAAAGGTCTTGTGTTGCCATCATTTTCTGGAAGATATGAAGTCTGAAACTCAAATGCCTGTCATTATGTAGAGAATGCAATCCTTACTGATTTGCCACAAAAAAAGTCACACATTTTATGAGGAACAGACCCAAAATATGAGGCAAAAATCTGGATATTCTGTGAAAATCTGGACAGTTGAGAGGTATGACTACATAGGCTAATTATCGCCCTCTTGTAACACCGCACACATGATATAAACTAGCAGGTAATGAATAAACATGTAACACGCTCAGCAGTCACTCCAGATCAATATTGCATCAACTTCTGAAGACAGACTACTGGAGAGTAACAAGAAACTTTTGGTAGAAACTGAAGAAAGTGAACAGAAATTAATAGCAATACAAACCTACATAGTATTTGCTATCCGCATAACAGACAGCATATGGTCTAGTAACAGACATCCTTGAAACTCACTCAAGCCTACAGTTACAGTAGCAAGTATAGAGAGCACCTGGAATAACCGAATTTTGACCAAGATACGGCACAAGTTGTTAAGGAGAAGTAAATTTAGACCAGATGTTGAAAGACTATTCATCAGTCTATGAATCTATGTATAAACTGACAAAGGTTGTTGTGTTAATTTTAGGCTTTTGTTTGTACAGTAATGAAGTTTTTAGCCATCTGCCTTTGATACCCACGGTCATGGTAAAAAGGCCCTGTTCCAAAATGCAGTGATTTGCAATTTAGAGATGCATTACTCAAAGAGAAAGGTCCTCATTATCGAGTGATTTGCATGTGTCTGAATCACAGTTAACTACCCGCGAGTGCAGATCAGCACTTCGTTTGGTAGTTAACAGTGCTGTCATCATTATCGAGTGATTTGCATGTCTCTGAATCACAGTTAACTACCCGAGAGTGCAGATCAGCACTTCTTTTGGTAGTTAACAGTGCTGGCATCATTATCGAGTGATTTGCATGTCTCTGAATCACAGTTAACTACCCGAGAGTGCAGATCAGCATGTCTTTTGGTAGTTAACAGTGCTGGCAGCCACATCACGTAAGCAGAGGCACCCCTGTCAGTCACGCTTCCATACACGAGCACACAGTAAAACACTCACACACATGTATTCCACATACCCCATACCTGTCCCTGTTGTCAGAATGTACATAATGTCACCTTTTTCTCTGATCTGATTGCAGTCAGTCCTTCATACCAGATATTTGAGTTTCACCTTGTGTCCTTTAGAACATGCATGCTACAGCAAAGGCTGTTATCCTACTTAATCTCTACTTTGGTAGGAGGCCTGCACTTTTGCAGGCATTGCATAATATCAAAGATCCTCAATATATGTTAAAAACAATATCAATTTTACTATTAGCACAGTCAGTTAATGCTAGGGCTTTCTGTGGCAAGGGTGCTACGTTCAGATCCCTCTTACCCCCTTTGCATTTATTTATTTTTTTCATAATTATTTTACAAAAATGATATGGTGTCTAGTGGCTCCTTGCAATTTCTTTTAATTAGATCCCTTTAAGGCGTGCCATATAGAGTATCCCTGATTTTGAGTATTCCCTTGCAAGTCATGTGCATACATGCTACTTAGGCACAGTGCAGAGTAATCCCTAATGTCTAATGTTCCCAAAGACTCTGTGTGCCACTAAGGCACACAGCTGAAAACTTATCCCAGGTGGCTAGTGTCCCCCCCCCCCCAGTCAGTTTAAGTGCCACTCAGGTACAAATTTAAAGAGGTATCTATGACGGCTAGTAGTTTTCCACCTGCTCCTAAACACTGTTCTGTTTAAGTGCCACAGACACATGAGTTTCCAGAGGTATGCCTGGTGACTAGTACTTCATCCGTCTGTAATGTTACAGCCTCTGCTCATTATTATTTATTTATTTTATTTTCCATTTGTTAACCAGGTTGGTCCAGCTGGGTAAGAATTTACCCTTTTTCAGTGGGGACCCAAGGGGAAAAGCCCAAACCAGACAAGCAAGTGGAGACAAGTTTACAATAATACAGAGCAAAACAATATCATGAACACAATGGATAAAATAAAATGTACTCCATGGAATTAAACTTAGCTATATACAAAAATATAATAATAAGGTTGTAAAAGAAAAAAACAACGATAATAAATCCAAGAGGTATGCAGTAAGGGAATTAAGGTTATAGGTAATCATTTGAAAATAATATGGCATTATTAGATTAGTGGCTAGAAGGAGAAATTGCGTATGTGCAGGGGGCCTCAGATCTGAAGATAAAACTAGTGCAGGAGTAAAAAAAAAAAATAGAGAAATGTGTATGTACAAGGGGCCTCAGATCAGAGGAAGAGATGCTGCAGAAGAAGAAAGTCATAGAGGGGGGGATGTAGTGATCTAGAGGGAGAGTGTAGAAGGGAGATCATATAGATATAGTAAGTTATAGAAATAGGAAAGGTCTTGTAGATCAGACTTAGTGGTAAAGTGGGTATAGGGAGAGGTATGGGTTAAGTAGGGTGGTTGCAGATACATATAGGGTTGTTATAGAGATACAGTATCAGGTCATGTTTGAAGTTAGAAAGGGAGGTATGGCTTCTGATTTGGAGTGGAAGATTGTTCCAGATAAGGGAAATGGAGTGTTTATAGAGTATTTTACCTATGTTCTTGTTGGGTCTATAGACTTGTAGTAAGTGTTTATCGGAGCTGCGCAGGGAATGGGGAGGGGTGTACCAGGAGATCAGGTTGGGCAGAGATGGACAGTCAGAGTTTGAATTAAGAATTGTAAAAGCTTGGATTAGCTGACTTTTGGCCAGGTGGTGTGGGAGTTCAAGCCAGTGTAGTTTTGTGAGTGCTGTGCAGTGATGGTATTTATAGGAGCTAGTGGTGACAAATCTAGCAATTTTGTTGTAGGTTTAGTCAAGCTTTGCAAGCAGGTTATTTTGTAGATTAGAAAATAGAGGGAAGGCATAGAGGAGGGCAGGGAGGAGATAGGATTGGGCTAGCAGCAGTTTTGAGTTGGGGGTCAGGAATTTGCTATTTCTGTATAGCAGGCCCAGTTTTTGGTGTGTTTTCTTTCTGGAATGAAGTATGTGGAGGTCTAGTTTGAGCTGGTCATCTATGATGACACCCAGGAGTTTAGTGTGCTAGTCTGGTCTTATGATGGTGCAATTTAGAGAGGATAAGAGAAAGCAGGATTTGTGGTGGGCTAGAGGTTTAGGCAGGAATAATAAGAGCTTAGTTTTAGAGGGGTTCGGGATGAGTTGATTGTTGGTGAACCACTTCTCAACAGAATGAAATGAAGTCTGGGTGGAATGGTGGAGGTTGTTGATAGAGTCAGAAATGGAGATCAGAGTTGAATCATCTGCGTACTGTATGATAGAGGAGAGGTTACAGGCAGTGTGTAGGTCATTGGTGCAGAGACTGAAAAGGAGGGGACTGAGAATTCAGCCTTGAGGAACACCTGTCTGAACTGCCAGAAAGGGACAGAAGGAATTGTGCCATTTAACTGCTTGTAGGTGATTGGACAGGTAATTTGAGAGCCAAATAAGAGTGGGGATGGGAATGTTCAGCTGAGAAAGTTTATGAAGTAGAAGGTTGTGAGAGACAGTATCGAAAACCCGTGAGAGATCTAAGAAAAGGCAGGGCATGAATTTGTTATTGTCTCTGGCCTCAGCTACTGTATGTGAGAAGGATAATAATGCAGTGCTGGCACTGTGTTTGGGTCTGAACCCATGCTGGGTGGTGTTTAAAAGATTGTTTTAAGTAAGGTGAGAAAGTAGTTGAGAATGGATACACTTTTCGAGAATTTTGGAGAGAGGAGAAAATAGGAAGTTATATGGTTCTGTAGAGTTACCGCCTTTATGTAGTGGGATAGTGTAGTATTGCTTCCAAATAGAGGGGTCAGTGGATTCTTGGACTGAACGGTTGATTAGAATGGTGACAGGAAGGGCAATAGTCTCAGCAGCAAGTTTTAGGAATTGGGGAGGTAGGTTATCAGGGGTGGGAGAACAAGGTTTGAGTTTACTGAGGAGAGTTTTAATATAACTAGCAGAGACAGGTTTGAGCATGAAGGGGTCTGAGAGGTTAGTGGAGTCAGATTGGTGATGTGAAAAAGGTGTGGACTTGGTAGTGGAAATAGTAGAACTGGAAGTGGAATTACAGGTGAAGTTGGGGTTATTAGAGGTGTTAGGTACTAGTTTAGAAATGGTATCAATGAAGTACTGATTTAAATGGATGGCGGTATCCGAAGGAGATTGCTTGGGAAAAGGTTTGGGAGTTCTGGGTGAGCCAGGTTTGAGAAGAGTTTTTATGGTTGTCCAGAACTTCTGGGGGTTAGAAGTGTGCAGAGATTGGTCAGAGAAGTGACAGTTTCTTTTGTCCTGGTTGACTCTTTTTTTTTGTAAGGTTTCTAAATTCCCTATAAGATTGTAGGAGCGCAGCAGATTTGCTTTTCTGATATTGTTTCCAAGTGGCATCTCTTTTATGCATAAGGTAGAAGGTTTCTTTGGATAGCCAGGGGGCATGTTTAGCTTTGACTTTTATTTTCCTGAAGGGGGTAAGAGAGTTGAGTATGTTTAGGAATGTCTGGTTGAAGTAGCTGACTGCATCGTTTAAAGGTAGAGAGCATAGGCAGGACCAGTTAATTTTGGAGAGGATTTCTTCAAAGGAGGTAGTATTGAATTTTCTTAGATTACAGATGTATTTTATGAGGTGAGTATTAGTGATGTTGGGTGAGTATCTAGTAATATGGATAGGCAGGTGGTCACTGATGGAATCAGGTAGTGTACCTGGCTGGTGGTACCAGTTTGGAGAATTTATGAGAATCCAGTCAATTACAGTGTTTTTTGCCAAGGCGGGTGGGAGAGGAGACAGGTTGAGTAAAACCATGTAGCTTGAGACTATGAGAAGGTGTCGTAGAATTAACTGAGTTGCAGTCTATATTTATGAAGAATGATAGTTTCAAAGGGGATGTGATGAAAACACCAAGGTAGGATGTCTTCAAGGATAGTAATGTTATTCCCTGGTGGGATATAGATTGAGGCTATGGCTAGTTTTTGGTAGGTGTTGAGATGGCAGGTTACTATGAGTAACTCTGCAGGGTGGAAGGAGGGAGGGGTAATGGTGAGTGGTAAGATATTGAGAGAGTCAGAATAGAAAATAGCAACACCACCACCACATTAGTCTAGGACTGCATGGATGTATGCAGCCACCCCAACCCGCCTGCACACACACACACACACACACACACACACACACACACACACACACACACACACACACCTACTTAATTTATCCCATCACTAACATTCCCTACTGCTATCTTTCAGGCATACAAACACTCATACATACATTCATGCATGCAGTTCCTTAAATAGGTTAATAGGAGGTTACTAGACTAATGGCTCTGGAGCCCTTACAAGCCTAGCCATATCTATCCAAAGTTGCCCCAGTTGGTGGTTAGGTGAGTAAAGTTCACAGAGGTAAGGGTCTTTGGCAGTTAATACCAACTCCCTCTATCTAGGAGGGACATGAGCACTACCCTAGGAGTGAATTTGCGGTTAGCCATCCATTCATCTAGGGTGTGATTGAAGAGGGTCAGGGAGGAACTCTGTTTCCCATGAACTGGAAGCCTGTTTCAGAGAAGTGGCAGTGTCTGGGAGATGGATCTATCTCTCCAGCATGACCTGTTCATGTCAGAGGCTAGGTTAAGATCCCTGGAGTGAGTAACCCTCCTGCAGTTTGATTAATGAATGGAATGTGTAGCATTTCCATCAAGGCTGGGTCAGAGACTGCTCTGTAAGCCAAGTACAGGTCACCTCTTAGCAACCTGTAGGAGACAGAATACAGAGACAGGGTCTTCAGTCTTTCCATGTAAGACTTGTTTTGTATACCCTGTAATTTCTTGGTGAGAAACCTCTTTGGTCTCTCCAATTCTTGCAGGTGTCTGATGAGGTACGTACAAAAAGGAGCATTGTACTCAATTATTGGTCTGATGAGGGCCGAGGATAATGGAATTAAAACATCCTTAGATCTAGATGTGATGCCTTGAGTTATAAGATGTTCCACATAGAAGGATTTACTTATTACTTTGGATATGTGGTGGTCAAAGTTCAGATTGCTATCATTCTGAGTACCCAGATCACATACCACTCGGTCTACACTTAGGAATGTGCTGTCTATAATGTAATTAGGAGGGATGTCAGCTTTCCCGAATGGAATAATATATTTTTTTGCATTTAGCTTTAATATGTGGCTTTGATACCAATCATTTGTCTGCAGTATTAACATCACTGGGGGGACTCTGTGATTGCCCTCAATTTGCAATCATCAGCAAACTTGGTTAGCCATAAGCTGTCCATGTTTGCCTGGACATTTGAGAAATAAATTCCAAATATTAAGGGGCCCAGCATAGAACTCTGTAGTGTGCCACTGGTGAATGGTATTTTGCTAGAGGTGAAGTCACCCACTTTGACAGTATGTGTCCTGTCAGTGAGCCAATTGGCTACCCATCTGGTACTGCAGGGCTTAGTTCCCAACTGGGAGAGTTTGTCTACAATACCTGAGTGGGAGATTGTGTCAAATGCCTTGGCTTGGTCAAGATAGGCAATATGCACTGAATTTCCCTTGTCCAGGTCCGTGGTGACTTTCTCGAAGATGTCAGCCATGTTTAATAGCCATGATCTACCTTTAACACATCTAAATTGGGTCAGGTCCACAGTTTGGAGATTACCCATGTCCTTGTTAATAAGGTCCATAAGGATTCTTGCCATGGCCTTGCAGATTAGGCTAGTTAAGCTTAGGGGCCTATAATTCCTAGGGTTGGTTGATGGTCCCCCTTTGTGCAGAGGGATTACAGTTGCTGTCCTGCATTCGGATGGAACATAGCCAGTTGTCAGACTGTAGTCAGACAGGGATCCAAGTGGGTCTGCTAGGTCATGTTTTAAGTTTTTTAAAAGGCCACCTGGGATGTTGTCTGGTCCCACTGATGCTATGCTTTTGGCCTTGGAAAGTGCCAAGATGACCTGCTGTCTTGAGATAACAGACTGAGGAATGGTGGCAGCTATACTTTGGAGAGTGACTGGAGGGGACAGGGGGTGAAGTTTTCTCCAAATCTGTCAGCTAGCAGGTTGGCCATTACCTCTGGTTGAGTATGAGTGGTGCCACCCACAATTAGTTCAGTGCATAGCTGGGTATTCCCTTTTAGACTTTGGATGAAGTTATACAATGCCTTGTGATTATCCTTGGCTAGAGAGGCTGTTTTTGCTTCATAATTAGCTTTGGAGGACTTGACAACAGCTCTAATGTGTTTGTTTAAGCTACAGAGGAATTTCTTCATCTGCTGAACCAGTTCCCTCTTGCTCTTGGGCATTAGTTTCTTTCTCTTGTTGTATAGCCTGTTTATACTAGGGGTCCACCAGTGTGGCTTATTTTTTCATCAAAACCCGGTTTTAATCTGGTAAAGTTCAGTTGAATCTAAACAACTGCTTAAGTGGTTATAAATGGCACTGATGTACACCTCTGCATAATAGTCAGTGTTACCTGCATTCGAGGGGGCTTTGAAACTTCTTACACCATCACTTAGTAGGAGGAAATTTGTCTTAGAAAAATTCTTAGGGATTTTGAGCTTGATAGGGTATCTGGTCTTATAATTAGATCAAATGAGACTGCTTTATGGCCCAATCTTACCAAGGAAGAGGACATCACACGGGTGTGTGTGGGGGTGAAATGCTCAACCATGTTAGTGAGTACTTTGTCCAGGAGGTTTGAGCCTCTTGTGGGTGTGCTGACTAGCTGTTCCAGAGCATTTGCATTTGACAAAGTCCAAGAACCTCTGAGCCAGCATGTTTGTTGTCATGTATATTTCCCAGTCGATGGTTGGATAATTAAAATCACCCAGAGTTAGGTGTTGGGCTGTATGGCAAGTGACTCCAGTAAGTCCAGGTATGTGGTATGCTTTTCCTGTTTCATGGTGGGGGACCGATATATTGCTATGATGTGGTAGAGGGCTTTGCCCATAGTTAATTGGACATGGAATAGATTGAGAGTCATACTTTATGACCAGTCTGAAGGTGTACTTATCCTTAATGAAGATGGATACACATCCTCCTCTGTTTTTTTCATACTCAGTTTATGTCCTGAACATATGGAAGGCATTGTAGCCCTGCACAACCAGGGTGCTTTCCACACCTTTGAACCATGTCTTGGTGACTGCACAGATGTTGACATCTTCCAAAGTGAGAAATGCTTCCAAGGAATGCAATTTCTTGTTTAGACTCCTAGCATTTAGCAGCAGTACCTTGAGTTTATCTAGAGGTTTTTGTTATGTTGGATGGTTGGTTATTTTGACACTGCCTAAAAAAGTAAAATAGGGGTGGCTAATGCCTTTGCTAGTATCTGAAAGACTAGAGTTGACAGGTGCAGACCATCTCTGACAAAGCAGTATGGCCTGTCGACCATGTCTTCCCAGGCTGACAGATATTGGACCCCCTTGGACTGACACCAGAAGCTGAGCCATTTGTTAAAATCAATCATTTTTGTTTACATTGTGGCATCATCCTTGGAGAACATAGAATGCTGCTTAGAGCTAAGCATATACCTGCCTGTGATCCATAATCTGGGAGCTCACTCCTGTCTCTCTCTCTATATAGTCCAGTGAAATATGTCTCAAGTCATTCACCCCCACATGGACTATGACAGAGTCATGCCAGTACTTATGGTTGCATGACCTGAACGCGTGAGTGACTTGATGGATCCTGGTACCAGACAGGCAGCTAACCGTAACCCACTCCTTATCCAGCCTGATGAGGAGAACATCCATGTGTCTCACAGTGGAGTTACCTATGACCAATACATTAGGTTTTGGGGTGTTACTCCTTATGGGCTTATTTGTTGAGACACTCGTGTACATACCTCCTAACACTACCTTAACACTAAACACTCCAGTACTTACCTCCATGCTCACTACTATGAGATGCAAAGATCAGTAATACTAATCTACTGAGCCAAGGAAATCCAGGAATGGCTAAACACATAGATGCCTTTCTGGATGCAGTTTGGGGAAGAACATGGCTAATTAGTATATGCCTCTCCCTTGGACTATCTCATTAGCATGTAGCACAGCCATGAAAACAGCAGATCTCTGTGGTACATATCTTCATGCAAAAGCGCCATGGCAGGGCTGTCTCTGAATACCTCAAGGGTACTGCTAGGTGAACATCTTGTGGTAACCTTTATATTCTGGCCCTTAGTGTTCCTAGCTCACAAGCCATCATATAGAGAATTGACTAGAAGTATAGCTTAATAGGTTACTTTGAAAAGTGACAACATTTTGTATAACTTGTTGAACATAAATTGATTCCTGCAGCTTCTCACATACGTTGTGAATCTGTGCAGGTCACGTAACTAGATCAGAGTTCCCAAGTTCCTCTGCTTCTCACATATGTTGTGAATCTGTGCAAGTCACGTAACTAGATCAGAGTTCCCAAGTTCCTCCTAAAAAGAGGCACCTGTGTGTGTTGGGTCTTGCCAGTTAATAAATGTACAAATGCATGAAACAGAAATAGAGACGCACTATTAAATGTTATAACATTATTGCCTTGTATTGTGCTGTATGATTGTAAGTAATAAAATGCATCAGAAAGTATCTGTGTAGTCTGCTGTGGCTGAGTCTTTACACAGTATTATACTATTAATTAAATAATTATTAATTATTTACTTATATAGTTTCACACACACACACACACACACACACACACACACACACACACACACACACACACACACACACACATTTATGCAGACATACCTTACTCCAACATACATAGATGCACAAATCCACACACACACGCAGGCATTTATGCAGACATACCTTACTCAAACATACATAGGTGCACAAATACACACACGCGCACACTCTGGGGGATATTAAAATCTTTCATGTTACCTTTCTAACTGTGACAACTCCATTTAATATTGATAATAATGTAATATCATAATATTGATAAGTGACACACATGTATTGGTTCTCAAATCTCTACCAGATGTGGTGAACAAAATCATCTGTAATCAAAGTTTAATGGGAAACTTTTAGAGTCACAAGCTCTTCTAACTTAAGCTGTTGTCTTTTAGCAATTACATTTTGGACTCAATAAGACATGAAGACAATGGTATTAGTTTGAATTGCAGTTTTTGAATGTTCATTATTCAGTCACCTTAATGAAGGGTCATAAAACATAACATTCTGATTAAGGCAATGGGTATGTGTTGTGAATTAGTTGTTTGTAAATACAATATCCAATATTGCAGTGACTTGAGGGATGTATTGCTTTTGAATAAGTGCAATTAGACCAATTCACAAATGACTGTTCCAACAATTTACTTTGGTAAATTTGACTAGACAATAATTATTAGCTCTGCATTTTGCTCAGCTATTGAAAAGTAAGATTAAAGGAGACGTTTCCTTTGTCTAAAGTGTTCATGAACAGCGAGACAATGAATGAACCAATACATTTGTTAGTCTCTTAAAGTGTACTGTGCGCTTTAAAAAGAAAGTTATGCACTGTCTGCTTCATGCACCTTTAAAAAGTGTTAACTAATGTTCTGAAAATAGTAATTCATTATATATTACAGTAGTTAAGACACCAAACTGCAGTTTGTAACCTACCGCAAATTGAGAGCTAGTTAAATTACTTACTTTTCTAATGCACCCCTTTAAACATTGGTTTTAATTTGTTTAATTTGTTAATTAGATTAAAGCAAGCAACCAGTCTTTGAACCATACCAAAGCTAGAACTGCTTGACATTAATAACAGAAAAAAAATGCATCACATAATTGGTTTAAGCTATTTCCACTTCTTGGAAAAGGAGAGCCCCAAATCCCTATGCAGAGAGATTTGTCATCTCTGTTTACCAGCCCGTGTAATCAGTTCCAAGGTTTCTGTACCTCAGGGAAAATGCAATTTCTCCCTGGAATGACTTCCTTCAAAAAGAATGCAATTTTGACTTGAATGACCTTCCTAAATTGTTTATTTATTCTGTTAACTGGGTTGAGGTCCATTTCCAGAGGTGATCTTGGATTGGTTAGTGAATTGCTCAGAATCACACACAAGGCAGGTAAAAATTAAAAGAACCCAACCTGGGTCTAAAGAATGAAGATCATTATCAGCTCATAGCCTTAGTCATCTGACTAAACTGCTAGACAATCACATCGAGTATGTGCTGTCACAGAAGGCACATAGTTTTTCTGAGAAGTATTCTCCTTAGGAGGGAAACCACCACTCAGCTCCATCTTATTGCCTAATAATCATGTGACTGATAATATGCTTTGTCAACACTCTTGACAGTCAGTGGCATAGACTTCACAAACAAAATGGGTGGTGGAAAGGTAATCCAAAGTGGCATTTAAGAGGTCTTGGGTTAGGTGCAGAAAGGGAAATAGGGAGGGGCAGGTTGAATGTTGCATGCATTTCAAGGTCGGACTAGGTGGAACTAATATAACTAGAAAAAAAGACAAAAGCAGTAAAACAAAACATGGCTGTCATATAAATGTATAAAAAAAACTTTTAATCTTTAAAAACTGGTAAGCCCTTTCTCCACCAAACTGGTGGCTTCATCAGACACACAGAGAAAAGAAACAATACATATATATAACATCAATTAAATCCAGCCAATATATGTATTGCTTCTTTTCTCTATGTGTTATGGTCTGATGAAGCCTCTGGTTTGGTGGAGAAAGCACTTATCTGTTTTTAAAGATTAAAAGTTTTTTACACAGTTATATGACAGACGTGTTTCGTTTTACCGCTTTTATCTTTTTTCTAATTATATTTGCGATTTATGCTAGCAGTCTTGCGTTTACCCGTTTGGTAATTTGTTTAATTTGTTTAGGTGGAATTAATTGTCACCCTCTAATAGTTATACCAAGTAACATCATACAGATAAGCTTGAATACTATATTCAAAAATGATGTCTGCAGTTTTAATGGTTGAAGTTCCCATATCCAGTTAAGTTTTTAAAGTTTAGGTGAACTTACAAAGTTCTCAAATAAATAATGTATATGGTCTTCCATGTTAATATAGTAGTGAGTATCGCCACCTGTCATGTGTCCAACCAAGATTCAGTTCCTTGACAGGGAGTAGCTCTTTTTATAATAATTGCTCATTGTTTCAGTTTTCTGCTGGAATTTATACCTTCTGTGATTACTCCATGTTTGTGAATCAGTTCTATATCACTTGTTTTGTAAATTTCTTCACCTGAGCTGTGTCTGCAAATGGTCTACTGAGATCAGTGCACTATACAGTAAACAGACTTAAATAAATAAAAATAAATAAGTAAATATCAATGTTCCACAGCTGCAGTGATTATTATATATCACGTTGAATATTTGTCTGTTAAATTAGCCATTTCCCCAAATGTTTCCATTTCCTTGTTGTGCATTGTTATTACTTTGGAATTTGACTTTCTGCATGATCCTGTTCTTTTCCATATAATTGCAATATATATTTTCACTTCTTAAGATGCAATTCTGTTTAGTGGGGGAAAAAAATAAAACATATGAAAGGATTTCAAATCATCACATCCTTTTTAGGACCCCCCCCCTCCTCTTTCAGCCACAATAAGAATATCTAGTTATGACAACAGCACTCTTCATCCATAATGTTTTTTTTGTCACCCTCCATGCACAGATGGTGTCATAAGGTCCCAACTTCTTTTGTTTTAGCCTTCCAATTGGAGAGCTAAGAAGGGATCTGTGTAACCCTCAGTCTGCCAGCATTCACAAGGACTGGCATTTTCCAGCATTTTATAAATAATGTCTTGCAATGACATCTAAGTATGCATGCACGCATCTGTGCAAGTGCACCAGTGTTTACCTTCACTCCTATTGCCACCATTTGCAAGCCTGCAGCAGCCAAAACTGATGCTTCTCAGTCTTCCTGTATATATTGGAAAACGTGAGTGCAGATTGGTGCATACCTTTCCCTTCTAGCAAGACAGCACTTTCCACAGTGACTTACATGGCAGATTCTTCATCAGATATGCCTTGTCTCAAAATCTAGATTCTCAGCAGATGGACTTTGTTTCTAGACACGTAACAAGGGTGAAAAGATGGGTGCTGCCACCCTGGGTTCAAGGAGTTAAGGGGAGCAATTGGGAAGAGCATTTCAAATGCTGGTACAGGAATTTAATTCAGTGCTTCAGCACTTTGTCTGCGGTAATAAGCTGTAGCAAACCATTTGCTACAGTCTAAAAGTAGAAGTCTTTTTTTTTCTTTTTTTTTGTCTGTAGACCAGGAATCAGTAGTGGGTGCTAGGTGAGACAACTATAGCTCTGGCCTTATATATCTATATGCATCTATATTTATATATGCCTTATATATATATATATATATATATATATATATATCTTTAGATATATCTGGATCCCTATCACATTATCAAAAGACCAAAACACCAAAATTTAAAAGATTGAGACAAAAATAACAATACTTGAAAATCACAAACATGCACATAACTGAAACAAACAACACTGAAGCAAGCAACTTACAACCAGTACTCAACTTCATACAAAACCACTCAGTAGAAATGCATGTATGTCCCTTTAAACTAACTTCCAGTTTATGGCAACTACTATGCAAACACAGAATGGTTTTCGACAGACAGTCACTAAAATGGAACACAACAGGTATTCACTATTTACCTTCAATACAACCTTTTTAAAGCTCTAGCAGGGGGTAAGCCTGCATGGACACTCACACCCCCTACAACTTATATATACCAACTCTGAGATCGCACTACAGTGGGGAAAAGGGTGAATTTCCTGATCATCACTGTACAGTGATCTCCATTGAACTGCTTCCTAGTTTCACACAAGAAAGTACTGCATATAAGATTCACAGCTGTTTTTTCAAAGTTATGCACTTGTATTTTGTTAACATTCGTGACTTTCAGGTTCTGTTGTTTTTGTACCGATCTTTTAAAATTTGGTGTTCCGTTTTTTTTTTTTTTTTTTGTCTGCCGATCTGGCATCCTTCATCCAACTTTAAACTGGAACAAGTTTGCTCCTTGAGGAGATGCAAAAAAAAAAAAAAAAAAAAACATGCTAGGCCTTTTTTTACAAAAAAGTTTTTCTTAGCTGTACATCATTGTGTGTGTGTGGGGAGGCAGAAGACAGACAAAGAAAACCTCCATCCTTTTTCTCTGTCCAAAACAACACAGAAATTTGTAAAACCAATACATATACAGTAAGCAGTTATTCTCTTTGTTAAAAGAAATTCAAGGAAGGAAACCGGAGACCATAGCTCCTCACTTTAATATCAACATTTTTAGTGCTTACCTCCGTGGTAAACATGACTATACCAGAATAAACACTGAAACACACTTCAATCATTTACTGTATATATAAAAATGGTTAAAACACATTACCAGCTTGATTAAAAACTTAAGTAATGTAAAGAGACACTGTGGGACTAAATTTGCCTCTGGTCCCAACCACATTTAAAAACTACAAAATCACCCAATATACTAACTGTACAAAATGGGTTGTAATAAATCAACTAACTTGTATAACAGCTCAAGTATGAAAACAGTCTTGGCAAAACACATTCAGCTTTTAGTTTCAATATACTGCTTATAGAGACCATGTCATGGAGCCCTGGGAAAACAGTGGCATTACATTTCAGCTGCCACCACAGTTCCTTGTGTTCAAGGTATATGTCTGATGTCCGCCCCTAGGTTCTAGGTCAGCCTTGTCAATATTTTTGATATGCTTAGCCAAAGCATTCCTGTTGTCCACCTGTTGGATCTCAAATAGTCTTTTAGTTTAGAAACATTTGCATCTCTGACAGTTTGCAGCATATATAATCCCCTTACTGCTGCAGTAATATCTGTGTGTGCTTAATAAAACCAACATTTTGAAGGAAAACCTCAGATGTCTCCAAAATATGTCTACATTGGGAACAATGGCCACATTTCACCATTACACCTTTATACCTAACTACAGGGGGGGTCTCTCTAGAAGGATTTTAAAGAAATGCCTTTTTTATAAATAATCACTGGCTTCCCCCATACCTTACTCAAGTGCTCTTGATCTTCTCCAAAAAGGCTCCATTTTTTAATAATGATGCTCCAAATACCTTCACAATGTAGATTGTAAGGTAACACTAAGGCTTTCTGATAAGAGCCTTGATTATCAGGGGGGAACCAACTCACCGCCCCTATTTGCTCAAAGGTTACTGTTGGCAATACACAATAAAATAAAGGAGAAAAGTGCCCCTGCTGTCTTTTCTTCTCAACCTCTCTAAAAATGTAATCCAAGAAAGAGTTTGGGTACCCTCTTCTCTCTGACATCCCCCATAATTTGGAACATTCCTCCTGGAAAACATTTTTACTCACCATACAGGCCAGCCTCACACATTGCCCCTTTACCAATGATTTCTTTTGATGAAGGGTATGTCAACTGTCGAAACAGAGTAGGGAATTCAAAAAATGGGTTGTGGTGTTCAAAAACTGGAAAAAAACTGGTCTAACCTACTTCATGTCAGTCCAAAACATAATAATGTCATCTAAAAAATGACCATACAAGGACATGCAATCTGTAAATTCAAAAGTAAAGACCTGATTGTTTTCCCATTGTACAAGTACCGCATTTGCTAAACCCAGGGCATATGCGGCCCTCATTATCACCCCGTTCCTCTGCCTGAATAACTATTTTTCAAAAATAATTCAATTGTTCTCCAGAACGGCCTCTATGAGTGTTCTAAAGGTAATTATCTTAGTATGCTCAAACCCAGAACTGGCGCACAAAAATTCATAAAACAACTCAAGGCTTTCTTCATGGGGGATAGCTGAAAAAAGGGTCTATATTAGAACACCGAACTTTCAAAATTTCGAGTGTTCTAATATCGACCCATTTTCACCGAACGCTGAAAATATCGAAGAAACAGAAAAACAATTTTTTTTCCTAGGGAAAGAATTCAGTTGTCCATTTCCGTTGCTTCTGTATTTTCAGTGCTGTGGTGGAAAGTTACGGATCAGGTTAAGGTAAATGTGCGATTGTGTGGATGTGAGGGTTAGGGCGCAGGTCAGGTAAGTGTGTGATTGTGTGGATGTGAGGGTTAGGGCGGGGTAGGTGAGTTAGGGTTAGGGCACGGGTGAGGTGACTGTGCGATAGTGATGGAACTTAGGGTTAGGGTTTGGGTTAAGGTAAGTGGATAGTTATTGGTGTATGTATAGTTTAGTGTAGGGATAGGTGTAAGAGTTTAGGTGCATGTGTGTGGATTGCTGTTTGTTTGGTGTGCTTGTGTTTTGGAACAACAATTTTTTTCCCTAGGAAACAATTTGCTGTTCTATATGTTCGATGTTTTAAATTTTCGATTAATAGGGTTCGATATTAGAACACTCGAAATTTTAAAAGTTTGGTGTTCTAATATAGACCCTGAAAATAAATCTTGGATATCAGTAGTAAAAAAGAACAAACAGTCTGAGAATAGATCATTCGACATTTTTGTTGGAAAATCCCAAGAATCCTTTTATAAGTATGCATAATTATCTAAGACCCCTTTTTCGTATGGTAGCCAAAGAACTTAGTCAGGGGGAAAGGTTTAGATGCTTTAGCATCAACAGTAGGTCTCAATGGAGGGTCTTCATGGTTTTGCGTATCCTGGGGATAATGAATATGGTGTGAGTCCTGGGATGGGTCTCCTTGAGAAAATCAAACTCAGCTAAACTAATCTGGTCATTTAACACAAGGTCATCCAACATCACATCAGTCCCATTATATACAATGTTTATTTCATTAATTAAAATCTCCTCATATGTATCTGTATATAATAAAACAAGCCATTGGTACTCATAATCACCAGGCTCCCACCTTTATCAGGTTTCATAACCTTTACTCATCTATTACTGGTAATCTCTTTCCACAACCCCCGTTCTGTAGAGCTTAAGTTGGAGGGGAAGGAGAGTAAATTCCTAATATTGTATTCACACATTTTGCCAAACAAGTTAACTACAGTGTGTAATGATGGATTAAAAACACTAGATATCTTACAAGAAATTGAGGTACCTGCATTGAAGTTGTTGTCACTAAAATAAAAAACAAAACTGAGCTCGCTAACAAAAATGTTTCAAATGAACATATCATCAGTTTTGGCAAATTTAGGATAGAGGATTTGTTGTAAGACCTTTCTCAAACAGGTCAGCCCAGCATCATGTAACTTCTAATTCACACAAATTATAAACTTTAAAGTCACCAACCCCATTTAAAACAATATCACAACCATCAGTGTTGTTGTCTACCATTGGTTCCCTCTCCCTCTGCCCTTCCCCCTCGCTCTGCCCCTCCATTGATGTGAACCTCGAGCAAAGCTGCCCCCCCCCAAAGTCCCTAAGTAAACAACCTCCTGATTCATCAGTTGTTCTGACCTCCTAAGGGGGAAAAGTTCTAAAGGGCTAGTATCAGTGATATTAAAGTATGGAGCTACAGTCTCAGGGTTGCCAGACATCCCTATTTGAGTGGGACTGTCCTGAGATCAGCAGCCCAATCTCAAGTCTCGCACTTCCTGTTCAAATCCAGGTGAAACACCCTCCAATTTCTGATTTTTGATTGGCACGTATACTGGCATACGGGCCAATCATAAATCGCAAAGTGGAGCCACTTCTGTTCAATGTGAAAGAGCGGGCTGTTCCGCATTGAACAGAAGAGACTCTGCTGTGCGATTTTTGATTGGCTTGTATACAGGCATACGGGCCAATCATAAATCCCAAAGTGGAGCCATTTTAGTTTAATGCGGAAGAGTTGGCAGTTCCACATGAAAGACCAGACCTTTAGACCTTTTTTTGTTCCCTACCTGGCCATTTAGTGTTTCTTATTTTTATTCTCTTTGTTGCAATGTTTACACTTTATTGTTTTATTATGTTTTAACAGCAATTTTCAGTGTTTAAGCTTATTAATAAATTTGAATCTGAAGCTGTATTTACCAAAACAGCAGTCAAACAAGTCACCTTAGATGCCTTTATCAACATCATTAATGATGAGCAGAAATTTCCTACCATTTCTTCTGCATTATCAAGGCCTTGATAAATTGTAGCAGTCAGCATGACATGCTAATGAGCAAAAGAGTGCAAGTTTTTTTTTTGAATAATTCTTTTTATAATCCGCAAGTTTTTTTTTTCAGTAATACTTTTTATAATCCTTTTTTACTGCGGAATCATGTTAGTTGCATACTTTTTTTTTTTATCAGTTATTTCATTTAATTAAAATCAGCAAGAATTGTTGACGGCACGTAGATCAGTACCTGAACTGCTCACCAATTTTTCCACTGAGGCCATACATGCATCAATATTCCAGTGTTGGGGGATCTTGGTTGTGGCAAACTCGCATGTGTTATAGCCTACACAGTCACTGAACAAACATGAAGAAGATGGAAAAACAAGTACTGCTTACTTTGTTGTTAGAGACATCATTTATCCCACCTCAGCCTTTGTAGTAGTTACTTTACCACCTGCCACATTTTTTTGCATTTGACAAGAAGTCTATGTGTAACATTTGAATGCTTGTCCAAATGTTAAGAACACAACACAGACATTGTGGATGCATTACAAGTCTACATTGAGATCTTTAGTCTTACTACCCTCTACATAGCAGTGCACCATGTGATATCCAACTTCTGTAGTTAGTCATTAACATATTTAAAGATATTTAGCCTCCCAAATGCAACATTTTCCTTTTCCATTATTAAAATACACTTTTTTATAATTAACCTTTGCAGTATAATGCATTATTCTACAGTCATCATTTTAAATTACCTTCAGCATTATACTAGGTATGTCTTGGGCACTTTTATGTCAAATCTGACCTTATTTACTTATTGCTCTTTATCATTTATTTGTTAGCAGAGTAAGCCTGCTGGACTTGTTTTCATTTGCAACTGCTGACATTTGGAAAACACGTGAAAAAATGTAGCTTTTCAGTCTTTTGAATCCTCATCTTCTCTTGAACTGACCGAATGTCCAGTCTTCAAAATGTAGAGACTATTCTGGACATGTGATACTCCCTTTGGAATATTTCCTCCTACTTTACAACTCCTAGGAGGCAAAAACCAGACAAAAGCTGTACCCTTTACCTGTCCCTCAAATCACGCATGTTGATATCTTTCCACAAACTGCTTCTCCATCATAGTTTATTTATTTATTTGCATTTGTTAACCGG
This sequence comes from Protopterus annectens, assembly GCF_019279795.1. Lineage (NCBI taxonomy): Eukaryota > Metazoa > Chordata > Ceratodontiformes > Protopteridae > Protopterus > Protopterus annectens. The sequence goes on from NC_056749.1 coordinate 165,145,629, forward strand.
GTAATGTCCTTTTCAGTGGAGACCCGGGAGATAAACTCCAAAAACAAGTTGTTTACATAGACAAAAACATAGGAAAGCATAGAACATAAATGACAAAGATAAAATAAGAAACTTACAGAGGCATTAGATAAATCATACAATGATGGTTCAAAATATGCAGTCAAGTAAACATAGTGTTAAAGGCATACAGTGCAAAACTTATAAAAAAGTTGTATCAAGTATGATGAACTTTAACAAGTAAACATTTATATTTTTATTTTTTGCAGACTGAGATTAGGGAAGATAGACTGGAGAAAGTGATGGTTGGAGTGTATGAATTATATTGCAGTGAATGGAAGGCGAGGAGTCTTAACCAGGGGCAGTGCAGGAATTAGGTATTCTTTTAGAAGTGGTTTGAACATGTGGCTGTCTGGCTTTATTAGGACATAGTGTTGGCAGCTAGTCTTAGAAATTCATTGAGGAGCTGATCAGCAGCAAGTGAACTAGGTTTTGGTTTGGTAAGAAGCTTTTTTCTGTAGCTGGTTTGAATGGGTTTGATATGGAATGAGCTGGGGTATAGGCTGTGGGGATGGGCACTGTTAGGTGTTACTCATGATCATGGGGATGGGCACTGTTAGGTGTTACTCATGATCATGGGGATGGGCACTGTTAGGTGTTACTCATGATCATGGGGATGGGCACTGTTAGGTGTTACTCATGATCATGGGGATGGGCACTGTTAGGTGTTACTCATGATCATGGGGATGGGCACTGTTAGGTGTTACTCATGATCATGGGGATGGGCACTGTTAGGTGTTACTCATGATCATGGGGATGGGCACTGTTAGGTGTTACTCATGATCATGGGGATGGGCACTGTTAGGTGTTACTCATGATCATGGGGATGGGCACTGTTAGGTGTTACTCATGATCATGGGGATGGGCACTGTTAGGTGTTACTCATGATCATGGGGATGGGCACTGTTAGGTGTTACTCATGATCATGGGGATGGTGACTGTTAGGTGTTACTCACTGTTAGGTGTTACTCATGATCATGGGGATGGGCACTGTTAGGTGTTACTCATGATCATGGGGATGGGTACTGTTAGGTGTTACTCATGATCATGGGGATGTGTTACTCATGATCATGGGGATGGCACTGTTAGGTGTTACTCATGATCATGGGGATGGGCACTGTTAGGTGTTACTCATGATCATGGGGATGGGCACTGTTAGGTGTTACTCATGATCATGGGGATGGGTACTGTTAGGTGTTACTCATGATCATGGGGATGGGTACTGTTAGGTGTTACTCATGATCATGGGGATGGGCACTGTTAGGTGTTACTCATGATCATGGGGATGGGCACTGTTAGGTGTTACTCATGATCATGGGGATGGCACTGTTAGGTGTTACTCATGATCATGGGGATGGGCACTGTTAGGTGTTACTCATGATCATGGGGATGGGTACTGTTAGGTGTTACTCATGATCATGGGGATGGGTACTGTTAGGTGTTACTCATGATCATGGGGATGGGCACTGTTAGGTGTTACTCATGATCATGGGGATGGGCACTGTTAGGTGTTACTCATGATCATGGGGATGGGCACTGTTAGGTGTTACTCATGATCATGGGGATGGCTGTTAGGTGTTACTCATGATCATGGGGATGGGCACTGTTAGGTGTTACTCATGATCATGGGGATGGGCACTGTTAGGTGTTACTCATGATCATGGGGATGGGTACTGTTAGGTGTTACTCATGATCATGGGGATGGTTAGGTGTTACTCATGATCATGGGGATGGGTACTGTTAGGTGTTACTCATGATCATGGGGATGGGTACTGTTAGGTGTTACTCATGATCATGGGGATGGGTACTGTTAGGTGTTACTCATGATCATGGGGATGGGCACTGTTAGGTGTTACTCATGATCATGGGGATGGGCACTGTTAGGTGTTACTCATGATCATGGGGATGGGTACTGTTAGGTGTTACTCATGATCATGGGGATGGGTACTGTTAGGTGTTACTCATGATCATGGGGATGGGCACTGTTAGGTGTTACTCATGATCATGGGGATGGGTACTGTTAGGTGTTACTCATGATCATAGTGATTTAAAGAAAGAGTAATAACTATGCTTAATACAGCAGTTAATAAGTACATTTATTTAATCAGTATATTTGCTGACACTATCTCAGAAAACACGTGATACACTAAAATGATCTTTATACATCATTTCATAATGATAAATAAATAATTATTTTCATACGATTTCCTCCAATATGTAACATGTTCTCCTTAAATCAGTTCTTGTTTTTACCCACAATGTTACACAAGACTAAACAAGCGCATATATGAGTTTGCACTACACGGGACAGCAAATACAGCTGGAAGATTGTACTGCTGCTTTTTACAGCTCTACATTATTTCTGCTGAGATGCAGACATGAAAAGTACTGGGCTGATTAGTATAATTGGCTGCTAGTGACCATATTTCACACCTTCACATACTCTGATGCCTGTTATACAAAGCAAAATACATGCAGCCAACACAACTTGACTGCAGTTTAGAAATCCAGGTGAAAAGGTAAATGATCCACAAAATGTACTACAAAAACATGAGAATTCAGAATGGCTCAAAATATCTGACAATCATTCATCAAAACTGTGTTTTCTGACAGTTACCCTGAATTTCTGACTGTCAGAAAAAATGGCAACCCTAACTTTATATGAGGACATAACCAGAGGAGCCCTTTTCTGCAATTGTTTCATAGCTCACTTTGCCCTCACAACCTCCCAATCATCAACCCCTTCCCAGACAGTTATTCTATCTGTTCCCCATCACTGGGGCAAAAGTCAACTAGGAGGAACCATCATTCATACATCAGGGGGTCATTAGGGATGATTAGGTTATTGTGGCCCTATCCTTCATGTACATTTAGCAGAGTGCCAGGGAGAGGACATAAAATGGGGTGACCATAAAGGAAGTATCTTCAGTTTTTCAAGGGACACTCCCTTGAAGTAGCCCCCCCCCCCGAATCATGGGATGTGGTTTCCATCATCTACTCCAAGGAAATCAGAACACCTCAGGACTCTCCCAAGTGCCTGCCATTCTCCCCACTCCCCCCCAAGAGAGGTGTGTGAGCCATGACTTTTCACTACTCCCCTTCATTGCCTGGCTTTTCTGGTGTTGGGCCATTAATTGAATCCCAGTTGCAAATATTATAAAACTGAGCAGACAGTCCTCATAGTTAGCTCTACTGCTCACAGCCAGTCCTCATAGTTAGCTCTACTGCTCATAAACAGTCCTCCTAGTTAGGTCTACTGCTCGCAGACAGTCCTCATAGTTAGCGCTACTGCTCGCAGACAGTCTCATAGTTAGCACTACTGCTCACAGACAGTCCTCATAGTTAGCTCTACTGCTTGCAGACAGTCCTCATAGTTAGCTCTACTGCTCACAGACAGTCATAGTTAGCGCTAGTGCTCATAGACAGTCCTCATAGTTAGCTCTACTGCTTGCAGACAGTCCTCATAGTTAGCGCTACTGCTCGCAGACAGTCCTCATAGTTAGATGTATTCCTCGCAGACAGTCCTCATAGTTAGCTCTACTGCTCACAAACAGTCCTCATAGTTAGCTCTACTGCTCACAGATAGTGGGTCTATATTATATCATCGACCGCTTAAAAAAGCGAACGCTGATTGATCGACCTAATTTAAGCAAAATCTTGCAATCTCGATCTGTCAGATCAGCTGATCCAAAAACCGCTGATCCAAAACACACACACACAACACAAGCACACCAAACAAACAGAAATCCACACACATGCACCTAAAATCTGATACCTAACCCTACACTAAACTATGCACACACCACTAACTACCCACTTACCTTAACCCAAACCCTAAGGTCCATCACTATCGCACACTCACCTCACCCGCTCCCTAACCCTAATTCACTTAAATCTGCCCTAACCCTCATGCCCACTCAATCGCGCACACACCTAACCTGAGCCCTAACCCTAACTCACCTAAATCACCCTAACAGTCACATCCACACAATCGCACACTTACCTGAATCCAACCGGTAACTTTCCACCATAACACTGAAAATACCAAAGCAACAGAAATGGACAACCAAATTCTTTCCCTAGGAAAAAATTCGAGTTTCTGCTGCTTCGATATTTTGCAGTTTCGCGAAAATAAGTTCGATCAATCAGCGTTCGCTTTTTTAAGCATTCAAGGATATAATATAGACCCCAGATAGTCCTCATAGTTAGCTCTACTGCTCGCAGACAGTCCTTATAGTTAGCTCTACTGCTCATAGAAAGTCCTCATAGTTAGGTCTACTGCTTGCAGACGGTCCTCATAGTTAGATCTACTGCTTGCAGATGTCCTCTTAGTTAGCTGTACTAATCTCAGACGGTCCTCATAGCTAGCGCTACTGCTCGCAGACAGTCCTCATAGCTAATGCTACTGCTCACAGACAGCCCTCATAGTTTGTGCTATTGCTTGCAGACAGTCCTCATACTTAACGCTACTGCTCGCAGACAGTCCTCATAGTTGGCACTACTGCTCGCAGACAGTCCTCAGTTAGTGGTAATACTCGCAGACAGTCCTCATAGTTAGCTCTACTACTCGCAGACAGTTCTCATAGTTAGCACTACTGCTTGCAGAGAGTCCTCATAATTAGCACTACTGTTCGCAGACAGTCCTCATAGTTAGCGCTACTGCTCGCAGACGGACCTCATGGTTAGCGCTACTGTTCTCCGACGGTCCTTATAATTAGCGCTACTGCTCACAGACGGTCCTTATAGTTAGTGCTACTGCTCACAAACGGTCCTCATAGTTAACGCTATGGCTCACAGACGGTCCTCATAGTTAGCTCTACTGCTCACAGACGATCCTCATAGTCAGCTCTACTGCTCGCAGACGGTCTTCATATTTAGCACTACTGCTCACAGACAGTCCTCATAGTTAGCGCTACTGCTCACAGACGGACCTCATGGTTAGCGCTACTGTTCTCCGACGGTCCTTATAATTAGCGCTACTGCTCACAGACGGTCCTTATAGTTAGTGCTACTGCTCACAAACGGTCCTCATAGTTAACGCTATGGCTCACAGACGGTCCTCATAGTTAGCTCTACTGCTCACAGACGATCCTCATAGTCAGCTCTACTGCTCGCAGACGGTCCTCATATTTAGCACTACTGCTCACAGACAGTCCTCATAGTTAGCGCTACTGCTCGCAGACGGACCTCATGGTTAGCGCTACTGTTCTCCGACGGTCCTTATAATTAGCGCTACTGCTCACAGACGGTCCTTATAGTTAGTGCTACTGCTCACAAACGGTCCTCATAGTTAATGCTATGGCTCACAGACGGTCCTCATAGTTAGCTCTACTGCTCACAGACGATCCTCATAGTCAGCTCTACTGCTCGCAGACGGTCCTCATATTTAGCACTACTGCTCACAGACAGTCCTCATAGTTAGCTCTACTGCTCGCAGACAGTCCTCATAGTTAGCTCTACTGCTCGCAGACTGTCCTCATAGTTAGCTCTACTGCTCACAGACGGTCCTCATAGTTAGCGCTACTGCTCACAGACAGTCCTCATAGTTAGCTCTACTGCTCACAAACTGTCCTCATAGTTAGATCTACTGCTCACAGACGGTCCTCATAGTTAGCTCTACTGCTCGCAGACAGTCCTCATAGTTAGCTCTACTGCTCGCAGATAGTCCTCATAGTTGGCGCTACTGCTCACAGACAGTCCTCAGTTAGCGGTAATACTCGCAGACAGTCCTCATAGTTAGCTCTACTACTCCCAGACAGTTCTCATAGTTAGCACTACTGCTTGCAGACAGTCCTCATAATTAGCACTACTGCTCGCAGACAGTCCTCATAGTTAGCGCTACTGCTCGCAGACTGTCCTCATGGTTAGCGCTACTGCTCGCAGACGGTCCTTATAATTAGCGCTACTGCTCACAGATGGTCCTTATAGTTAGTGCTACTGCTTACAGACGGTCCTCATAGTTAGCTCTACTGCTTGCAGACAGTCCTCATAGTTAGCTCTACTGCTCGCAGACTGTCCTCATAGTTAGCTCTACTGCTCACAGACGGTCCTCATAGTTAGCGCTACTGCTCGCAGACAGTCCTCATAGTTAGCGCTAATGCTCACAGACAGTCCTCATAGTTAGCTCTACTGCTCACAGACGGTCCTCATAGTTAGCTCTACTGCTCACAGACAGTCCTCATAGTTAGCTCTACTGCTTGCAGATAGTCCTCATAGTTAGCTCTACTGCTCGCAGACGGTCCTCATAGTTAGCTCTACTGCTCGCAGACAGTCCTCATAGATAGCTCTACTGCTCGCAGACAATCATCATAGTTAGCGCTACTGCTCGCAGACAGTCCCCAGTTAGCTCTACTGCTCACAGACGTTCCTCATAGTTAGCTCTACTGCTCGCAGACAGTCCTCATAGTTAGCTCTACTGCTCGCAGACTGTCCTCATAGTTAGCTCTACTGCTCGCAGACAGTCCTCATAGTTAGCTCTACTGCTCGCAGACCGTCCTCATAGTTAGCTCTACTGCTCACAGACAGTCCTCATAGTTAGTTCTACTGCTCACAGACAATCCTCATAGTTAGCTGTACTGCTCACAGACAATCCTCATAGTTAGCGCTACTGCTCACAGACAGTCCTCATAGTTAGCGCTACTGCTCGCAGACAGTCCTCATAGTTAGCTCTACTGCTCGCAGACAGTCCTCATAGTTAGCTCTACTGCTCGCAGACAGTCCTCATAGTTAGCTCTACTGCTCACAGACAGTCCTCATAGTTAGTGCTACTGCTCGCAGACAGTCCTCATAGTTAGCTCTACTGCTCGCAGACAGTCCTCATAGTTAGCTCTACTGCTCGCGGACTGTCCTCATAGTTAGCTCTACTGCTCGCAGATGGTCCTCATAGTTAGCTCTACTGCTCGCAGACAGTCCTCATAGTTAGCTCTACTGCTCACAGATAGTCCTCATAGTTAGCTCTACTGCTCACAGACAGTCCCCAGTTAGCGCTACTACTCACAGACAGTCCTCATAGTTAGCTCTACTGCTCGCAGACAGTCCTCATAGTTAGCTCTACTGCTCGCAGACTGTCCTCATAGTTAGCTCTACTGCTCACAGACGTTCCTCATAGTTAGCTCTGCTGCTCGCAGACAATCCTCATAGTTAGCGCTACTGCTCACAGACAGTCCTCATAGTGAGCTCTACAGCTCACAGACAATCCTCATAGTTAGCGCTACTGCTCACAGACAGTCCTCATAGTTAGCTCTACTGCTCACAGACAGTCCTCATAGTTAGCTCTACTGCTCGCAGACAGTCCTCATAGTTAGCTCTACTGCTCACAGACAGTCCTCATAGTTAGCGCTACTGCTCGCAGACAGTCCTCATAGTTAGCTATACTGCTCGCAGACAGTCCTCATAGTTAGCTATACTGCTCGCAGACAGTCCTCATAGTTAGCTCTACTGCTCACAGACAGTCCTCATAGTTAGCGCTACTGCTCGCAGACAGTCCTCATAGTTAGCTATACTGCTCGCAGACAGTCCTCATAGTTAGCGCTACTGCTCGCAGACAGTCCTCATAGTTAGCTCTACTGCTCACAGACAGTCCTCATAGTTAGCTCTACTGCTCACAGACGGTCCTCATAGTTAGCTATACTGCTCGCAGACAGTCCTCATAGTTAGCGCTACTGCTCGCAGACAGTCCTCATAGTTAGCTCTACTGCTCGCAGACAGTCCTCATAGTTAGCTCTACTGCTCACAGACAGTCCTCATAGTTAGCGCTACTGCTCGCAGACAGTCCTCATAGTTAGCTATACTGCTCGCAGACAGTCCTCATAGTTAGCTATACTGCTCGCAGACATTCCTCATAGTTAGCTCTACTGCTCACAGACAGTCCTCATAGTTAGCGCTACTGCTCGCAGACAGTCCTCATAGTTAGCTATACTGCTCGCAGACAGTCCTCATAGTTAGCGCTACTGCTCACAGACAGTCCTCATAGTTAGCTCTACTGCTCGCAGACAGTCCTCATAGTTAGCTCTACTGCTCACAGACAGTCCTCATAGTTAGCGCTACTGCTCGCAGACAGTCCTCATAGTTAGCTCTACTGCTCACAGACAATCCTCATAGTTAGCTCTGCTGCTCGCAGACAGTCCTCATAGTTAGCTCTACTGCTCGCAGATGGTCCTCATAGTTAGCGCTACTGCTCGCAGATAGTCCTCATAGATAGCTCTACTGCTCGCAGACAGTCCTCATAGTTAGCGCTACTGCTCACAGACAATCCTCATAGTTAGCTCTGCTGCTCGTTCTCATAAACAGCTGCATTGTTTGAGCTATTCATGAGCTGCTTCCTATGCCCATTATACATATTTGATGCATTCCACCTCCATTTGCCTACTGTGTGACTCAGAAAAGTCACTTAACCAGACAGTGCTTCCATGCTGCCCCTAAAAAGGACTTTGTGTCCCGTGGGCTTTCCCAGTTAACAAATATATAAAAAAAATTGAATATTTTCTCCTTTTGAGCATTTCACTGTGTCTAGTATGTGAAAAGAATTTTCAGTAATTTGTGTTTTCAATGATGGTGTTCAGGGTGAAATGAAATTCAGTGAAATGAGATTCAATAAAACAAAGTAGACCCAGTTCAACATTTCAGGCCAATACATTATATCTGTTACTGTTTTTTGGACTTTTCTATTCCCAGAAGAAATTTATGTATCACATCAAATAGTCAACTTCTCACATGAGTAAGAATTATTATTTCGTCCACTATGAACATAAATCTTTGGACATAATTTATTTATTTTTGAAAGGAAAATTGGACTGAATTTCTATCCTTGCCAATGTTTTTTGTTTAGGCTAACATCTCATTGTAACATCATTCAGTAACTGGATTTCTAAGTAGGTTTTAGCGCATCTCTGGATAATAATTGTATTTTTTTCTTTTTGATATCAGGAACTATTATATTACTTCAAGAACTTCTAATTCTTATTTTAGCAATTTTTCATGCATCTTTGGTAAACATGCACTACTTAACTTATATGTTGTATGTAGTTCTCTGCCAAGTCTATATTTTATATTTGATTATATTTCTGTATATACAGTAACATTGCCCTGTGTGTAATAATTATAATCATGCAATATATCATTATTATACAGTGACTGGCGATTAACATTACAAAGCAAGTATGTTCATTGGTCAGCCTAACCAATATGCCCATTGCAAGTTGAACATATACCCATGAAAAAAAGTCCGGTCATTCAGACTTTCTTCCATTAATATATGCAACAAAAACAAGTAACGAAATACAGAGGATCAGGTGTGGAAAAAGAAAATGAACACTTGAAACTTTAAAAACAATAATCTACTAATGAAAGCAGACAACCAACTCCAGATAGGAAGCCTAACTAGACAGTAATACAAAAAAAGAAAAAACACCATGAAAGAATGGTCTTATTATTTATTTAAGCTTGCAACTTTATGATAAGCTTTTTGTCCAACAGACTTTATCAGAATAGTTAGACAGTTTCCCAGAAAAAGTTATCATAAAGTTGCGAGCTTAAGTAAATAATAATACTGTTCTTCCATGGATTTTTTGTATAGTTTCATAGATTAGTACTTGGATTTTTGCCATTGTGGGTTATTTTATGCTTAGCCAGTTACCTCCTGTGAGAATCAAACCCTGCATCTTGTGTCTGTAAGGTAAACACCTTAACCATTATGCCAACCTCCCACATATTATTGCATTGTTCAGCTTCCTATCTGCAGTTGGGTGTCTGCTTTCGCTGGTGAATACACTAGGAAAATTTTACCTTTGATTAAAAAAAATAAATCTTACAAAAATTGGAGACTTCAAACAAATGAGAGAGATGGGAGAGAAACAAATACAAGGATAATGAGGTACAGTATACAAAACTAGACAAATGTACCTGATTATCGTTATATTTTTCTCTCTCTCATTTGTTTGAAATCTCCAGATTTCATTTAATTAAAAAAAAAAAGCAACAAAGATCTGCCTTTCTCTGTTGCTTCCGTTGCACAGTGCTGATGTACTGTGTAAGCATGGGAATGAAAATCCCATACACATGCCCAGTACATCAGGAAGCCCCAGGATATCAAGGCAAAATGCAGAAGAGCAACACGGTGCCCTTTTGCAAGGACAATGTTTAAGAAACTTTTTTCTTAAATGTCATTGTATAATAGCAATAACCCATGGTTGATGTGGGTAATGCTGGATTTACCCACAGCTGTTTTTGTTTGGTCACTCAGGCTTCACTCTCATGACCAAAGGGGTCTATATTATATATTCGAAGTTTCAAAACTTTGAACCTCATATGTTCGACAACATATGAGCAAAGTTTGAAACATTGAAAATATAATAAAAAAATTAAAAAAAAACCCTTACCTCAATGCTCTGAGCAGGGGGCAAGCCCACCTACACACCCCCCTACTTAAATATACCAACTCCACGATCGCACTTCAGTGCAGAAAAGGGAAATTTTCCCATTCTGTGCCGTATGGAGCCGTTGCTTTTCACCTTCGAACTTTTTAAAGTTCGATCATATGGTGTCGACCATATGACATTCAAACTTTAAAATGTTCGAATAATTAATAGGGAAAATTTGTAAAAATGTGTGAAGATGACCTTAGGAAAATGGCTACTTTGAAATCTAGTAATAGTTTTTAAAATTTGACTATTAAAGAGAATGAGGCTCTACGAACACTAATTAATACAGAATTTTTAGTTATTAGACCTGCAGACAAGGGGGGTGGAATTGTGTTTGATACCGAAAATTATATGGATAGGATGTTTAGCATGCTTCATGATGAAAAAGTATACATCATATTACAGAAATTTCAGGTTAATGGTATTATCAACAGACTGAATTTCTATTTATATGATTTGCTCATGACTAACCAAATAGACTACAATCTTTTCAACTATTTTAGTGTAGAACATCCGACTATACCAACAATTTATGGTCTTCCAAAAGTGCATAAAGATCCACAAAATCCCCCACTTCGACCTATTGTATCAGGAAGAGGTTGGCTCACAGAGCCAATGTCTATATATGTAGAAAAACAGCTAAGATTTGTGTTGAATAAGGTAACTACTGACCTCCGTGACAGCAAACAGTTCTTAGAACATCTTTATGACTGGGCTGAAACTCAACAAGCTGTAGGTTTAACTGATGTTATCTTTGTTACATTGGACGTGAACTCTTTGTTCATGGTTATCCCCAATGATGAAGGGATTGAGAATGTCAAGCAGTTTCTTACCAATGAGAGCAACTTCAGCAATACCAAAACCAATATGATATGTGCCCTTCTAGACTTGATTCTAGAGAATAAAGTTTTTTTGTTTGAAAGAGAGTTTTTTCTTCAGAAAGTGGGAGTTGCTATGGGCACGGCATGTGCCAACACATATGTCAGTATTGTTTTGGCCCAATGGGAGAAAGAAATGTTTTTTTACCTCTGACATGTACAAGCAGCACATTACGTTTTGTAAGCATTTTGTGGATATCTTCTTTGCTTGGCATGGTGATAAGACACAGTTAGATACATATGTTAGGTTCCTTGATAACACAACTGGGTACCTATCCTTCTCCCTTAGTCACTCCAAAGATGAAATCAGCTTTCTGGATGTAACTGTGAGTAAAAATATGTTTGGTAATATCTCGGCCAGAATACATAGGAAGGATTGTAGGAAGAACAACATTCTTCACCACTCCAGTATGCATCCTAGACACATTACTAAGAATATAGTTAAAAAACAGGTCTTATGCTGCAAGCGATTACATACAGACAGGGAAGAATTAATGGAAGCCATGAGTTGTCTCACTACAGAGTTTGTTGAGAGAGGATATAAGAAGTCTGATATTGACAGAGCGATAGTGGAAGTAGATTCATATGAAAGTTACAAAACCAAACCCTACTATTCAGATGAGCATCTAGTGAATGCACTCCCAGAAAGGCAGATGATCTCAACATCTGTGAATAGGCTATGTCTTACTTTTTCTAATGTCAACAAGCCATGTGACATCATTAAAAAGAACTGGCCCATTCTCCTTACTGACCCTGAAATCAGTCGTGTTGTTGGTTCTATACCCAGTTTTAGTTTCAAAACTGGCAAGAATTTGAAAAAGAAACTTTGTTACAAACAGAAGAAAATATGTGACAGGTTTGTCTCTCAACGCAGAGGGACTTTTTCTTGTAGAAATTGCAGAATTTGTAATAGTATTTGGTCTACTTGCATGATTTTACACCCTGTGCATCAGAAGCCTGTAGAGTTTTTATTTTATGCAGATTGCTCTACTAAGAACATTGTGTATTTTGCTAAGTGTAATCGCTGTAGTGCATTCTACATTGGTAAAACCAATAGAACTTTAAAGGAAAGGGTAATGGAACATCTTAATGACATTAGGAACAGCAAGCTCACTAATGCACTAGCCAAGCATGTTTTAGATTGTGGAGACCAGCGCAATTTAAATTTTTTGGTTTTGCAGAAAATTAATGTGAATTTTAGAGAAGGTGACATTAACAATGAAACTGAATATGCTGAATTAAGGTGGATAGTGGACTTTAAGGCATACTTATCACCTGGCCTTAACAGTGCTGTGTACTTAAAACCTCTCTTGAAAAAAAGAGGGTTGCTTCACTGATTTTTAAAGAATTTTTATTGGTTGTTGGTTTTATTTAAACGTTGTATGCTAATTTATTTGTGTATTAAGGTCTGATGAAGAGGATTGCCTCGAAAGCGCTTACCTAACTTTGTGTTTTGGAATAAATTTCAAGTATTTTATTCTCCAGCCTACAAGTCTCTTTACTCATACTTATTGCTATAATATACCTTACTTTCTCACAAACCAAATATTGCTAAATATTACGCAATTAACTTTCTAATTAAATTCTTAATGTTCAAGTTAAAAAAAATTATCTTGTAGCATTTATTTTTATAGTCATGTCAGTTCTGTGTGAATCAGTAGTTTTGTTTGGTGCCTTGAATGCACTATTATTCATAGGAAATAAAACTATACCATCATCATTTTCTGTTCTAAATAGTGAAGGATTACAAATAATTTTGGTTCACATCTTCTTGAGTCTGCCAAACAAATTACAACAAATTCAAACATTTTTGCTTGCAAAATCCCAAATAAAAGTCTGTGTGCAGTGTGTACAATCTTCTCCGTCTCTTCTGTTACATCTGCTCAGGTGTGCAAACTGCTTCATAAACTTCAACCATTAACATTAGAAGACAAGGTGCTGCGGTAGCGTTGTCGCCTCACAGTAAGACATTGTCCTGTTTGATTCTCAGTTAGAGCGTCTTCTGTGTGGAGACATGAGTGAATGGGCGTACCTTCGTTGCAGGTTGTACGTCAGGGCTGGCAACTCGGCACGTAAAAATCTACTGCCAATCATTAGCGGACCGGAGTTCCGCTGTGGCGACCCCTAACTGGAAAAAGCCAAAAGACACAACAACAACAACAACAACAACATTAGAAGACAAACTGCCAGTAAATTAGATCAATTTCTCCATTTGCAAGGACTGTCAATGCTGGCTAGCTACTTTTTCTGACAGTATCTTTGTTTTTCAGGAAATTTAGCAAGTTTAATTTTATTCCTTGCTTTCCTTTATTTGGTAAGATCTAAAGCATGTTTGTATTATGATATTTAGACAAAAAGTTATTTATGAGTAACATCATAGTCTTAATCCGGGGCACATTCAAAAGAAAATTTCTAAGAATCTTAATGTATGCAGTTTGAAATGTTGGGGCTAAAATAACATAGAAGAGAAAGTGACATATATGCTGTTATTGCATTCAAATCACCAATTTCCAATTATCAGTGGGTGTGCATTAGTAGATGCTGTAAGATTTTGGGACAGTATCCACAAATAATTGTGATCAACCATTCTATTACGAAAGATTTTGTACCCTCTAATGGAAAAGGTCATTGCCCTGTATAATGGCGGGGAATCACTAGTCATAAACAAGTGAGGGACCTATCTGCTACCTCTTTTATCAAAATACTACAAAAATGTGCATACTGCTAGGTCCTGAAACACCTAAATAGTAGCTTCATATCTATATGTCGAAGAGATAAATTCCTTGTAGATGTTGCCATTTTTATCTGTAACCAGTTAAAGAACTTTAAAGCTGTTACAACACCCTTCGTAGATCCATCACAGGATTTTGATACGGTAAAGGCTAGCATGGTACTTGAAACGCTGAGCAGCTGTGGCCTGCTGCAGAGTGCTCCTTGTGTTTTACTTGCTGCTTATATATGTAGCATCCTTGCTTGCGGTAGTACTTGTGCTCTCTCAAGGATCAGAGTCGTAGCCTCTTTGAATTGCTGTCTTCGCCTAGAGTATGACACATCCCTGTGAAACCGTCAAAGCTTATCAGTAAGCAGATGATGCGATCATTTGAATTGCTGATGCCACGTTAATCCAGAGTCAGTAATACATGCTACACGATAGCTTCAATGCTTTGCAATCTTGGATGTTAGCAGTGGGAGCTCAGCTTAATGCTAGGATGATAAAAAATACTCTTTATACTTGAAAATGAGCTGATGATTTATTACAGTTTCCTCTTCAATGAACCCCCACACACACACACACACACACACACACACACACACACACACAAATATCTCCTGTTTCAATGTTTCGGCAATTCAGTTATTAGAGTCCACTAACTAGCCAGGAGTTATTGCAGATAACTGACTCTGGTATGACCTCCATGTCTGTTCTGTACAGACTAAAAAACAGATAAAATTAGGACACTTTTGCATAGTTGTCAGATCCTTTCTCCCTAGTGAAAGATAAATCTTAGCAGTAATGTATATACAGCCTTTGTTCCTTTTCTCTTCATGTGAAAAAATTACCACTAGTGCATAAATTCAGATTAGAGTGCAACAGAATTTTCAGATTTGCAGCAGGTCATCATGGAATTAAACCAAAAATCTAGCATTATGTAGCATAATATGTCTTTGTTTTTGAGCACAGGCTTTCCTCATTACAGCTAACGTGTCCATATGCCAATGTACACCACAAGTGTCTACCTTGTGGCCGCACACATCTGGAATATGCCTTTCTAGTTCTCTGATCCACTTCCTTGTTGTGTCATATATTCTTCAGTATGGATATGCATATTATTCAAACTACGTAAACAAGCTTTATGCCAGTCTCCCCTTTAGTATAAATGAGTCATGCATTTAAGCATGCATTAAAGGAACATTTAAACAGAAAATCGAAATACGATGACAGTGTAACATACGTATACCTCTACATTTTATCTACCACTGTGCACTAATCAGTAAGACTATATAAACTATATTTGGTTAGCCACTTTCCTATTCCTTCTGTAAAAACGCATTCATTTTTGTGTTGCTTATTAGCAAATAGATGTGGGCTTCTTAACCAGTAAATAAGAACCCTACTACCTTAGTAAGATTCATATTCAGTTTGTATACATGTTAATTTTTATGTAATTACAAGTAGATACATGTTCTTATTAAGTAGATCTGAACTGGACTAACTTAACTAGTCTGAACGCACACACATACATGCATGCACGCACACACAGCGTTTTTGTTTTAAGTAGCGATCAGATGTGCAGCTACTTTTGCTTGACTTGTATTGCATCGGTATGTTATGGCCTCAGTTACTCTGAGCTCTGTCAGTTCTGCCAGGAGATGTAATGACAATGGGATTGTTCCAGAATAAAACAAACAAAACAACCATAAAACTTGGCTAGTAACCACTGCTGTTTGAGGAATTACATGGAACCACCAAAGCTCTATGAACTTCTTCTGTGCGGAGACATGCGTGAATGGACGTACCTTTGTTGAAGGTTGTGCGTCAGGGCCGGCAACTCGGCATGTTAAAATCTACTGCCAATCAGCGGACCGGAGTTCCGCTGTGGTGACCCCTAACCAGGAAAAGCCGAAAGACGCAACAACAACAACAATCCAAGCTCTATGAACTCCACCTAAATGAACACCAAACTCCCAAAACTAAAATTTGAAATCTTATTACTTGGTGTATTGATGCACACAGTAAAATAAATGATCAGCTCAGCAAACAAAAAACAAACAAAATGTTAAATGACACTCTTGATGCATCTTGTTAGCAGTAAGGCAAGCCCCGTATCACTGCTGATGATATGTGGTATTTCCCCACTGCACAATCATGAAGAAGAGGAAATGGTCGGTAAGGACCTCCTGAATCAGCTGTTTTCTGTTACTCAGTGGCAGCAGCGGCCTTAGGTCAGCTGGTGCCCTAGGCAAAAGAGCTCCATGGCACCCCCCACACCACCCAGGTGCCCCCATCCTGGTCTATCTACACCAAATAAATACTGGAAAAGCACCCCTGCTACAGCGGCGCCCAAGGCGGCCGCCTAGTTGGCCTATGCCTAAGGCCGGCTGTGCTCAGTGGCTATATAGTCTTACCAAAAATAAAGCCGTTACTATAACATTACTAAAGTACGTTCCTAATCTACAAAAAATAAATAATCATACCTATGACTGAGTAATAGCCTGTTGAAAAACAAAACAAGGCAGTATCTGACTTGACAGGAAGGCTGCTTGGCAAATAAGCTCAGTGAATTGGGACTCGGTAAAAGGGTACCTGATTTTGTTTTGTTGTTTGCTTAGCATATCCCAGGGCTATGTGCACAACATTTTGTATATAAAATATCTGAGAATTGCAAATATAATGCAAGCAGAGTAATACAGGTATACAGGGAAGTGAATTCATTTATATACATAACTGTTATAGTTAGGAATCACAGAATGACAGCGGCTTGAAAAATGTCAGACCATACATGGAGATTTTGCTATCACTGATGGCATAATATAAAGTCTGAAGAGATTTTACTTTTCCCTTGGTCTTTTTTCTGTACAATTCTTGAAACTTGTGTTGGCCGTAGCTGGTTGATACGTTTGTTTCTCAAGCAAATATGATGTTAATAGTGAGAATTCCAAATGAAATCACTCTGTTACCCAGCATAAAAAGTAAAACTGAAATTTGATCTGATGCATCTGAAAGAGAAGCACTTTGATATGCTACAAATGTAATCAGATATATGTCCCATTTTTTTGTGTTAAGAGCTATTGATGTGTGCAGTCAATGCATAATTTGGTTTGTTAAATTATCAGGCTGTGAGACATTCTTCTATCTATTTGGCAATCTGTCCAAAGACAGTCCAAAGTAAAAAGCTTTCAAGTAGAAGGGAGACATGTAAATTATAGTGTGTACAGCAGCTGATATGTCTTCTAATAATTCCTCAAGTTGCAATGTTACAATTTTTTAAGGATTTTTAGTTCACAAAAACGGCCTTATGGAGTTTACACATTTTCTGGCTGCTGTGGATTTGGCCTGCAGCCGCTTATTTTCATCTGTTACTTTTAAGTGATGAGCTCAAAGTGGTCATTTGCACAGATGACTCATCTGAAAGGATTTGACAAGAAAAATCAGCATCTGTAAATTTTGGAGCACATTTCTCAAGAGAGCTGTTAGGATTTTGCAGCCTGCTGTAATGATTAGGCATACTTTCCTTTTTCTTACACCCGTCATGCATCTTACACATTTGCCACTCCGTGTTCTCAAACCCCTTATTCTTCTAATGTGTTGCTACATTATGTGCTCTTTTGCTGTTGCAGTACTTTTTTATTTATCAGTGTTAACAGCAAGTTCCATCATTGAGAAACAGTACACTTCAAAGTTATAAGGATAACAAGCCATAATGTAGAATGGCCATATAAACCAGCAAGAATGTCAGTTCTAATACATCACACATGAGCAGAAGCCTTTAAAGACTTTAAGTCAGTTGCTAGTTTACCTGACAAACTGGCAGAGAAATGAATAGTGTCCTTTTATTCTTGCTCTATAATCTCTAAGTTCTCTTTCTTTTTATTATATGACATTCCCTGTTCTACACCTGATAAGGAATTATGGTCTCATTCTATCTGCTGCTTTCTAAATACTGCCTGATGGCAGATACTCTGATGTTGCTTTTTAACATGAGGCTTTTGCCTGCCTTTCTAAATACTACCTGAGGGCAGATACTCTGATGTTGCTTTTTAACATGAGGCTTTTGCCTGCCTTTCTAAATACTACCTGATGGCAGATACTCTGATGTTGCTATTTAACACGAGGCTTTTGCCTGCCTTTCTAAATGCTACCTGATGGCAGATACTCTGATGTTGCTATTTAACACGAGGCTTTTGCCTGCCTTTCTAAATGCTACCTGATGGCAGATACTCTGATGTTGCTATTTAACACGAGGCTTTTGCCTGCCTTTCTAAATACTGCCTGATGGCAGATACTCTGATGTTGCTATTTAACACGAGGCTTTTGCCTGCCTTTCTAAATACTACCTGATGGCAGATACTGTGATGTTGCTATTTAACACGAGGCTTTTGCCTGCCTTTCTAAATACTGCCTGATGGCAGATACTCTGATGTTGCTATTTAACACGAGGCTTTTGCCTGCCTTTCTAAATACTACCTGATGGCAGATACTCTGACGTTGCTGTTTAACACAAAGCTTTTGCCTGCCTTTCTAAATACTACCTGATGGCAGATACTCTGACGTTGCTGTTTAACATGAGGCTTTTGCCTGCCTTTCTTTTTCTTATGTCTGATGCTTACTATTTTAGACACCCTAACACCAAACTACCCCTTTCAGTCCCCACTTCTACAGAACCAAACCTAACTCCATTCTCATTCAAACCAACTACGTAAAAAGCCTCATAAACAAACTAAAACCCTGCACCCTTGCTGCAGATCAGCTCCCCAGTGAATTCCTAAAACTAGCGGCTCCCTCAATCTCTTATCCTATATCTATCTTAATAAATCACTTTATCTCTGAACAATATGTACCTCTCCTCTGGAAAATATCTCACGTCATTCCCATACACAAAGGTAGCCCCTTTACAGACTTCTCCAACTACTGCTCCCTTTCTATTCTTTCCCCCCTTTCCAAAATCTTAGAAAAATCTATTCATCAGCAACTACCTGACCATCTCATTAGCAACAAACTCTTATCCAACTCGCAGCATGGTTACAGACCGAAGCATAGTACTACTACCGCATTCATTAGCTTCACTAATACTGTAAACCACCTCAAAATGTCGGTCAACTTATAGGTTCATAGGTTCATACTAGGCTATCTGCCCTAGGGCATTTATAAGCCTAGCCAGAGTGTGTTTGGCTTTCGCCACCCATTTTAAAATAATTTTGCTATGCCCTTTTTCGAGGTTAGTATACTGTGCCTCTGTCTAACAGTGACACAGAAGTGATACCTTGTCACATCTGTCTTCCTCAATATGTCCAAAGCTTTCAACACAGTATCCTACCAACTACTGCTCAAACAACTGGCAACTTACAACCTCGGTGTAACATCCCTTACTTGGTTTCACAGCTATCTTTCCAACAGGCAGTAAGCAGTCCACTAGATGGGAAAACAAACTGCCCCCCACCCTATCTCTGTGGGAGTACTCCAAGGCTCTATCCTCAGATCCCTGCTCTTTATCATATTTATTTATAAATTTAGTCCCTCTCCCAACTAGCCACTATTGTTCAATACACTGATGATGCCTCTCATCTGCTCTGCCCCCTCATTCCAAAAACTTCAAGTAAAAACACAAGAATCTGTCCAAGGCATAGAAAAATACCTAACCAACCCTCAGCTCATTCTCAGCCCCAATAAAACTAAGCTTATGATCTTCTACAACAATAGAACTAAAAATAACCAAACCTCTCTCTCCATCTACTCCTCCAATGGTATAAGAATCAAACCAGTCAGTCAAATGAAACTCCATGGTGTAACAATAGACAAATGCCTAAAATCTGACGAACATATAGCGATCTCAATTAAAAAAAGTTCACATTAAACTTGGTTCACTCTGTAGAGCCAAATCTTTCTTGACTAACTATGCCAGACTTTCTACAGCCAGATCCCATCTGCTTTCCCCCTTCTTTATTGGTCACAAATTGTCACCAAGCTGCGTAACACTGATTTAAACAACTCCGAGAACTGTTATAACAAAACAGCCAAGTTTGTAATTAACCAGCCCCACAAATCCCACCACTGTGCGTAAGACTGATTTATACAACACTGAGAGCTGTTATAACAAAACAGCCAAGTTTGTAATTAACCAGCCCCACAAATCCCACCACTGTGCGTAAGACTGATTTAAACAACACTGAGAGCTGTTATAACAATACAGCCAAGTTTGTAATTAACCAGCCCCACAAACCCCACCACTGTGCGTAAGACTGATTTAAACAACTCTGAGAGCTGTTATAACAAAACAGCTAAGTTTGTAATTAACCAGCCCCACAAATCCCACCACTGTGCGTAAGACTGATTTAAACAACTCCGAGAGCTGTTATAACAAAACAGCCAAGTTTATAATTAACCAGCCCCACAAATCCCACCACTGTGCGTAAGACTGATTTAAACAACTCTGAGAGCTGTTATAACAAAACAGCCAAGTTTGTAATTAACCAACCCCACAAATCCCACCACTGTGCGTAAGACTGATTTTAACAACTCCGAGAGCTGTTATAACAAAACAGCCAAGTTTGTAATTAACCAGCCCTACAAATCCCACCACTATGCGTAACACTGATTTAAGCAACTCCGTGAGCTGTTATAACAAAACAGCCAAGTTTGTAATTAACCAGCCCCACAAATCCCACCACTGTGCGTAAGACTGATTTAAACAACTCTGAGAGCTGTTATAACAATACAGCCAAGTTTGTAATTAACCAGCCCCACAAATCCCACCACTGTGCGTAAGACTGATTTAAACAACACTGAGAGCTGTTATAACAATACAGCCAAGTTTGTAATTAACCAGCCCCACAAATCCCACCACTGTGCGTAAGACTGATTTAAACAACACTGAGAGCTGTTATAACAATACAGCCAAGTTTGTAATTAACCAGCCCCACAAATCCCACCACTGTGCGTAAGACTGATTTAAACAACTCTGAGAACTGTTATAACAATACAGCCAAGTTTGTAATTAACCAGCCCCACCACTGTGCGTAAGACTGATATAAACAACTCTGAGAGCTGTTATAACAACACAGTCAAGTTTGTAATTAACCAGCCCCACAAATCCCACCACTGTGCGTAACACTGATTTAAACAACTCTGAGAGCTGTTATAACAAAACAGCCAAGTTTGTAATTAACCAGCCCCACAAATCCCACCACTGCACTGCACTCTGTCATCTCAACTGGCTTGAACTTCCAACCTTTTAACTCTCAACCAACTCAACGTTGCATGTAATACCAGCCACAAACCTGATCACTGGCCTGCTCTCTCCAACTTAGTTGAACCTAATGCCAACCCCAGGTCCCCAAGATCATCAGACAAACTCCTCCTAAAAGTAAAAATGTCCAAAAACTATTATGGTGAAGGCCTCTATTCAAATAAAATATCCAAATCCTGGAACCTGCTCCCCCAGCAAATACTTAAACCCAACAACTGCAAATTCAATTTACTCCTAAAAGAAAACCTTACTAACCATTGTCTATGCTGATGCACTCACATAGAATAAACCCAATAACAGGACTGACCCCCGTACTAACATCGCATAAGTCCCATTCTTATACTTCACCAGTGTATCGCGCAAGTCCCATCCTTATACTTCACCAGTGTATCGTGCAAGTCCCATTCTTAAACTTCACTGTCTACGCTGCTGCAGTCACCCAGGCTAACCCCTCTAACCTGACTGGCCCACATACTAACATCACATAAGTCCCAGTCTTATACTTCACCACTGTTACTGAACCACATACTAACATCACATAAGTCCCATCCTTATACTTCACCAGTGTTACTGACCCACATACTAACATTGCATAAGTCCCAATCTTATACTTCACCACTGTTACTGACCCACATACTAACATCGCATAAGTCCCATCCTTACACTTCACTAGTGTTACTGAACCACATACTAACACCGCGTGAGTCCCATTCTTAAACTTCACTGTCTATGCTGCTGCACTCACCCAGGCTAACCCCTCTAACCTGACTGACCCGCATACTGACATCTTATACTTCACCGTTGTTGCTCTAGCTCTCATGTGATATCTTACTTTAAATTATATTCCTACCTGTACTTCCTTAAAAAAAAAAAAAAAAGAGTAGTAGTATTATCTTGTGAGTATATTTTCTATGCTCACGGAACATGTATTTTCTACTATCATGTATGTAACTTGCTTATCGTTTTACCACTGCTATGGTATGTGAGAGATGTATTTACACAATGTCACTGGAGGCAAATCTCTCACATAAAAGTACTCCTAATGTCAATAAGGTTGTCAGCAGTACACACCCTGCACCCATCATGCACAGTTCAAAGCCACAAAGATGACCTAGATGACGTACACGTAGCAAATACCCTCAGCAGACCTAGATGAAGTACACATAACAAATACCCTCAGCAGACCTAGATGAAGTACACATAACAAATACCCTCAGCAGTCCCACATCAACACATAGAGCTACATCTCCTAGAGTGCCTACCTCTAAGCCCATAGGACAAGCCACCACATAATCCAACATTCTAGTCATTGGAGACTCCATTGTGAAGAACATTGATGTCCCTCTCACCAGGCTGACTAAGGAGAAAGTCACGGTCAGTTGCTTATCAGGGGCTAGGATCCATCACATTACACAGGCACTTGGGTCATTGGACCACAGTTACCAATATGATTCAGTCATAGTCCATGTCAGAGTAACACGCACATAACACATACACTCAAGTCACTCTACAAAAAGTACAAATACGACTCTGTCATTGTCCATGCTGGAGTGAATGACTTGAGACGTACCTCCCTGGACTACATGAAAAGAGATATAGAAGAGCTCTTGGATCATGTGACCCAGGCAGGTATGACCCTTGCCCTGAGTAGCATCCTGCCTTCGCCCAGAATGATACCACAGTATAAGGACAAAATGATTGACTTCAACAATTGGTTAAGCTTCTGGTGTCATTCAAAGGGGATCCAGTATTTGTCTGCCTGGGAAGACATGATCGACAAACCACGATGCTTTGCCAGAGATGGTCTGCACCTGTCACCCCTGGGATTCAGGTTACTGGCTAAAGCTCTTGCCACCCCTATAGTGCCTTTTTTAGGCAAAGTTCAAAGGATAAAACCACCACCGTAACAGATAGAAGCAGGCAAAATCTGAAGGTAATGCTACTCAATGCTAGAAGTCTAAACCTCAAAATGCACTCTCTCGAGGCACTCCTAAAAATAGAAAACATCGATATCTGTGCAGTAACTGAGACCTGGTTCAAGGCTCCAGAGTACACCCCTGCAATACCAGGCTACAATTCTTACCACACTTTTCGGCCACAAAACCAGGACCAAAACACTAAAGGTGGAGGAGTGTCCATATTCACCAAGGATATCCACACCTCCAGGCTAGTTGCCCAACATAATGCATCTGAAATTCTCTAGGTGCAACTAACACTAGGTAAGACTGCAATCCAAATTGTAGCTTGCTACAGATCCCCAACCATGCCCCATGATTCTCACTACACCTTTCTAAACATACTGGAAAATATTAAGATACAACCAAACACCCTAATACTGGGTGATTTCAACTACCCTGCTATTAATTGTGAAAACTACTCAGGTACCAACTCCTTTTCCCAATGGTTCTTGGAATTCATAAATTCCAACGCCCTGGATCAACTAATCCATTGTCCCACCAGGGGCTCCAATATCCTAGACCTGGTCATTACCAACATGGGAGATAGATGCTCCACACCAGTGGTCACCCCCTCATTGGTCAGGTCTGACCATAAGCAAATCACCCTTGACATCCACATCCTACCCCCACCCCCACCCCCCAGTAAGGAAACCTCCTTAAAAACTTCTCCAAAGCCAACTTCAAGCTACTGAAGTCAGAAGTGACAAACTTCACAACACTCACACAGACGGGATCTGGAAGTTCGACTGCAGAATCCTACACTAAGGCACTGTACGAGCACATCCACTCGTGCATGAATCGTGCCATCCCAAATAGAACCAAGATGCTCTTCTCCAAAAAAAGGAAGCCAATCTGGTGGTCCCCTGCTATAAACAAACTATACAACAGAAGGAAGAAACTGTTGCAAAAAAGAGGAAAATCCCAGGATGCAAAAAACTCCCTCACCAGCCTCAGTAAGAAGCTGAGATCCCTCATAAAATCCTCAAAAGCTAGTTACGAAAATAAAATTGCCAAAGATTCCAAAGACAACCACAAGGCATTCTATAGTTATGTCAAGAATCTAAATGGCAATGCTCAGATCTGCTCTGAGTTACAACAGAATGGCATTAAATATACTGATCCCAAGGATATTGCCAGTATCCTGGCAGATTGATTTAGTGCCAACGTCACCTCACTCGCACCCCCTAAAGGGCCCATCTCATTACCAAAAGATTGCCAAATTCCGATAATCATGGCCACACAGGTAGAAACCACACTCTCCAAAGCTAAGAATACAGCATCCATGGGACCAGATGACATCCCAGGCTGTGTACTACATGAACTACAAAATGAACTGGCACCTCACCCAAGTGTCATGTTTAATCATAGCCTCACCTCAGGCTTCATGCCCACTGAGTGGTGCACAGCTACAGTTATCCCGCTCCACAAGGGAGGATCCACCTTGGATCCCAGGAACTACCGTCCCATCAGTTTGACAAGACTGATTTGCAAGGGCATGGAACGCATTATCATGGAACTTATAAACAAAGACATTGGCAACCTTCAAACACTGGACCCCACCCAGTTTGGGTTTGTGAAGGGCCGATCTTGTCTCCTGAATCTGATTGACTTCTTCAAATCAGTCTCCAGAGCTGTGGACGAGGGTAGGGCAGTCCACACAGCCTATCTGGACCTCGCCAAGGCCTTTGACACCATCCCCCACTCTGGAATCATAGATAAACTTACTAAGCTGGGCATAAATCCCTACGTCACTCGATGGGTTGCAAATAGCTTACTGACAGAATCCAGACAGTAAAAGTAGCCGACTCCAAATCCAGCTCCAGACAAAGTGACAAGTGGAGTACCTCAGGGTTCAGTCCTGGGACCACTCTTGTTTGGCATCTACTTCTCTGAAGTACAGGCCAACACTAAGGGACTCTGGCTAACAAAGTTTGCAGATGACTGCAAACTGGGAGCCATTATTGAATCCCCAAATTAAGTGGATATTCTATAAAAGGGCCTTACAGAAACAGATGACTAGTGCCAGAGCCATGGGCTCAAGATTAATGCCAAGAAATGTATAGTTATCCCCTTTGGAAAAAACATGTACCCATGAATTACCACATAGGCGGCAGTACACTAAACACAGAAAGTGTGATAAGAGACTTGGGGACACAGGTGGACAGTGGTCTCACCTTCGATAACCACATTGCCACAACAGTCAGGAAATCCTTCTATGTGGCACACCTCATCACTAAGGGCTTTTCATCCAGAAAAAAGGAGGTCATTGTCCCACTGTACTCATCCCTCATTAGACCCATTATAGAGTATAATGCCCCATTTGGTATGTACCTCACAAGACATCTGCAACAACTAGAAAGGCCACAGAAATACCTCACTAAAAGAATCACAGGCCTAAAGCAGATGCCATATACTGACCGTCTAGAAAAATTCCAACTATACTCTGTGGCATATCGTCTACTCAGAGGCAATCTCTGCTTAACATACAAGGCCATGTCAAACCCTGAGCTGTTGGGCATGCTCCACTTAAAGAAATTGCAATCCCTCAGAGTCACACGCTCCAGGGATCTAAACCATGTCATCACAATGAACAAAACATGCTGGAGGGATAGGTTCCTGACCCAGAGACTCCCCCATACTCTGGAATAGACTGCCCATACATATCAAGCAGAGCGCCTCATTGGCCCTCTTCAAAAGGAACCTTGATGATTGGATGGGAGATAGGAAATTCATCCCAGGGATCATGTCAGTCGCCCTGCTAGACAGGGGCCTGGAGAAGTAAATATTGTGGGAAGAAATATCCAGGGAATAATGGCTAGGCTTGCATAGGCCCTAGGGCTGATAGCCTAGTACCAACCTATGAACCTATAAATGACATGAGACATACCTCCCTAGACTGTATGAAGAGAGATATCATGGAGCTCTCGGAATATGTGTCTCAGGCTGGTATGAGCCTAGCATTGAGCAGCATTTTACCTTCTCTAAGGATAATGCCACAATATGAACAAAAGATGACTGACTTTAATAATTGGCTTAGTGTCTGGTGTCATTCTAAAGGGATGCAGTATTTGTCAGCATGGAAGGAGATGATCAACAGACCATGCAGCTTTGCCAGGGATGGTCTGCACCTCTCCCCTCTAGGCTTTCGAATTGTCTTCCCCATAGTGCCTTTCTTAGGCAATGCCGAACTGAAAGAACTTCTGACATAGCAAATCAAAACCAAGAAAATCTAAAGGTATTACTGCTCAGTGCTAAGAGTCTAAACAAAATAACTCCACTCCCTAGAAGCTCTCTTTACGCATAGACTGCTGACATCTGTGCGGTCACTGAGACACAAAATGGTCTCCTTTGAAGTACAAATAAAACCTGGACCCCCAGCTAAACCTGGAATATTCAGAAACTATTCTAAGGCCAACTTCCTGCTATTAAGTGAGAAGCTGGCAAAAAGTCAAGCTCCCATAAACCCTGAGAACACTGCTTCCTATGCGGAACTGTTCACAGGAACCCTGTGCAAGCATGTTAATAGCTGCATAAAGGCAGCTGTACCCACCTGGAAGAAGTACAGAAATAACTCAAAAAACAAGCCACCCTTGTGGAATCACAAAATCAATAGGATGCTTAACAGGAGGAAGAAAATCATTACAAAAATTAGGAGGTGCACCACCCAGCAGGATAAAAGCACTCTCATCAAACTAAACAAACAACTCAGAGGACAAATAAAGTCTACCAAAGCCAAATTTGAGGTAAGTTTGGCCTCCCAGGCCAAGGACAGCCACAAAGCATTCATTAGCTATGTCTGCAACCTCAAAGACAATACATAATTGTGTGCAGAGCTCATTGTAAATGGAGCCACCTATACTGAGCGAGAAGACTGACCAAACCTCCTGGCTGATAAATTCAGCTCCAGCTTTACCCCTCTCTCCCCCTCAACCTTCCCTCAGGAAGTATCATCAAATATAACTCCCCCTACTAACACTATGGACCAAGAACACTGCATCAATGGGCCTAGACAATATCCCAGGATGCCTTCTAAATAGCATGAAACATGACTTTTCAGGGCCTCTGGAATTGCTATTTAACTGTAGCTTCCAAAGAGGTTCCGTGCCTCATGAATGGAGAAAGGCAACAGTCATCTCTCTGCACAAAGGTGGGCCATCTACAGACCCTGGAAACTACAGACCCACAAGTCTCACTAGTCTTATATGTAAAGCCATGGAAAGAATTATCATGGAGATGATCAATAGAGATATAGTAAACCTCCAGTCACTGGACCCAACCCAGTTTGGTTTTGTCAAAGGCAGATCATGCCTACTCAACCTGGTGGACATCTTCGAGAAAGTCATCAAAGCAATGGATGAGGGCAAAATTTATTTACACTCTCTACCTTGACCTGGCCAAGGCATTTGACACAATACCCAACTTGTTGACAAACTCAAAAGGTTAGGTACAAACCCATATATAACCTGGTAGATAGCCAACTGGGTCATAGACAGGACCCAGGAAGTTAGAATTGGGGAGTCCACCTCTGAAAAGAGGCCAGTCACAAGTGGAGTCCCTCAGGGTTCTGTCGTTGGACCGCTCCTTTTTGGTATTTACTTCTCAGAAGTCAAGACCAATGTCAGTGGTCTCTGGCTGACTAAATTTGCAGATGATTGCAAATTAGGAGCTGTCACTGAATCTCACACTGACACAAATGTTCTCCAGGAGGGGCTGACAGAGACAAACAACTGGTGTCAGAGCCATGGACTAAAACTAAATGCCAAGAAATGCATAATAGTATCGTTTGGGAAGTCCTCCATCCACGGTAACTATCATATTGACAACACAGCCCTTAGAGGTGCCCCAGTAGTCAGGGACTTAGGAACACACACAGATAGTAATCTAGCCTTTGACTATCGTGTGTCTACAGTGTTGAGGAAATCATTCTATGTTGAGCAACTTATAAACAAGGATAGGGCATCCAAGTTCAAGGGAGTTATTTTTCCACTGTATTCAGCATTCATCAGACCTATCATTGAATACAATGCTCCCTTTGGTTTGTACCTAACCAGGCATATCCAACAATTTGAATGTCCACAGAGGTTCCTCACTAAAAGAATACAGGGCGTAAGTAAAATGTCCTTTGCAGACCACCTCGAACCCCTATCCCTGTATTGTGTCTCCTACAGGCTTTTGAGGGCAGATTTATGCCTGGCATATGCAAGACCCCAATCTGACGGAACTCATGCATATCCACAAAACAAACAGCACCAGAATTACCTGTTCTAGGGACTTAAATCTTGCCTGTGATATAAATAGGTCCTGCTGGAACAGGCTTCCCATCCATTTGAAGCAGAGTTCCTCCCTAACCCAATTCAAGTGCAAGTTGGACAATTGGATTGGAAATGGGAAACTAATCCCTGGTTTGAACACCCATGTCTCTAATGGACACAGGTAATCTGTAAATGGTACATCTCCCAAACCCCTGCTTACACTTATGAAGGGTATCAGAACTTGTCAGAGATTTGGAATGCATGGCTAGGGTTAAAAAGGCCCTTGTGGTCATTAGCCTAGTAAACACCTATGAACCTCTGACCATCACTATGTTGTCTAATTCTTGTCTTGGAGCTTGTCTCCCCAGGTTTCTGCTGAAAATGGTCCCTGGCCCAGTCGAACACTACCCGGTAAATAAATAAATAAAATTTTAAGTGCTTGTAACTATGACAGAGGCCAGGATTCAGAAGGGTTGCCACCAGAGGTATGCCTTTTTTTATCACTGGCTGCATCCGTTACTGATTCTTAGATCACTGCCCTACAGGTTTTACTTCAAAGAGGTGCAGCACCATGGTGGGCTCTCTCTCTAGCCTTCTGCAAATGCTAATGAGGCATTCTGGGAGATGAAATATGGTAATTTATCACGTAACATTCCCCCAGAAATGCCTGCAGTAAATGCTTTACACAGCCAAGCAATTCATAGAATTACTCAGCTGTGTAAATCTTTAGCACCGGTAGTTGTAATTAATTCAGCCAAAAGCTCATGTTCTCCCATTGCTTTCAATATATAAGATCATATTAGAGGTAAGTGCCAGGGAGTTTAACAGATAGGTAGTGTTAGGGTGTGTGCGTATGTGTGGCTGCATGTGTGAATGTATGTAGAGGTGTGTGTGTGTGTGTGTGTGTGTGTGTGTGTGTGTGTGTGTGTGTGTGTGTATATAAATATGTGTGTGTGTATATATATATATATATATATATATATATATATATATATATATAGAGGTATGAGTGATGTCAGGTCTGTGTATGTGTGTGTGTGTGTGTGTATGTATATATATATATATATATGAGTGTGTGTGTGTAGAAGTATGAGTGATGTCAGGTCTGTGTGTGTGTGTGTTTACATGTATGTGTGTGACTGTCTGGTTTGTCATATTGGGTGGGGTTGCATTTTCTGAACAACAGGATGAATGAAACTGTCTGGTAGTATTAACTGACTGTAATCGTTTGTGATTTATCAGAGATGGGGAAAAATAAGAGGCATCATTGAGGATATTCTTTTAAATTAGAATCAGGTAAGAGATGTGACTGTTTGGTGGTATGTGGCAATGAATGAGGGGTTTAAATTGACCCAATTCTGAAAGACTTGCTTTCAATGCAGGTGATTTACTTCAGTGTCAGACCTATTTATAAGTGGGCTTACAATGGGGGACAAATTTCAAATTACCTGCTTTCAGTGTAATGACTTACACCAATGCAATTACACTAAAAAGCAGGTCTTTTGGGATCCGGCCCAGGGGCATCAGTTATCTGTAGTAAAGAAAAACATGTTGCTTCTTTCTGTTTTCCGTGTATGTTATCATGATATTGAGGCTTGACATACGTCTCAGTTCTCCAGATTTTCACAGACTGTCTTGATTTTTGCCTCATATTTTTGGTCTGTTCCTTATAAAATATGCGGTTTTCTGTGGCAAATCAGTGAAGACCGACTTCACTAAATAATGATGCATTTGAGTTTCAGACTTCATACCCTTCACAAAATGAATGGTAACAAGTAATCTATTTTTGGGGCTTTGTCCCCCCATTATTTTTGGTTTTGTAGAAATTTTTTGTGCTAAGAAGTTGAGCACTATCAACCTGGAGGAAAATATGTCCTTTGGATAGCAGGTCTGTCTTCAGGTATGACTGTAGCTGTCATTGCTTGTGATAATCAAAGGAATATAAGAGCAGTGATTGTGTTGCTATGAGAACATCACTGCTGTGCTCACTGCTGAGTGCTCGTCGATGTATGGCATTTCCTCTGCCTCTTCCACCCCACTTTGCAGAGCAGCCATTATGCCACAGTGCTTGACTTCAGGGCTTACTAACATGGCCCATCATAAGCACATCTGTTTGTTTCTTAGGTATGCATGATGGTATGGACTATGTTATGAAGGGTGCTCATGAAAGGTGCAAGTCTTGTCCTATATATCACGTCTGTGCAGTGCTATGCTCACTGCCTTGTCTAAAGTGCCATCTACAAAAGTACTGCCTTCCAGGTTTCTTTTAAAACATTGTCCGTATATCAACCCACTCAGGACATTCCACATGTATGCCAATCTACATGTCACAGCTGTTTGAGTATGCGAGTAGCACCCCCCCCCCCAATGTCAGGTGGTTTATGCATGAGCAGTGGCAGTGTTCTGCCTTCCAAGGCCTTGTACTGCAAGTAAATGTTTCTGTGCTTGTTTATACAGCAGTCACTTATACAAATCATGTTACGGATTCCAGCAAATAAACTCCTAATAAATTTGGAATTCCTTAAAAGACTTTCCTAACTCATTGCTATAGTTATTGTTTACACACATAATCAATAACCTTACTTTATCTACATGAAAATACCCTGCCAAACTCCCCACTTTTTTAACAGTGGAAGAAATCCTGCAGAGAATATTTTAACTCTCTTTCTACCAGACAGCAACCTGTAATCTACATATACCCAACTATCTATCTTCCCCTCCCAAAACCTTTTACTTCAAAAATAATACTAGATATTCTAAGCCAAACAGTAAAACAATCTATATCCCACTCATTTTGTATTACTAAACTTACTCTGAGATGATATTTATCTCAATCTAGAGCTCTTCTCTTCAGACATAAAGAATTCCTACCCTAGTCCGATGACTCTTTCAAAAGCACACTTAGAGGGTGTCTTAGTACAGTAAGCACCTTAAAAACTCAGCCTACTCAGAAGCCTTATACCTCAGCAGTTACTGACCTTTCTTGTTGTAATAGAGTCTTGGCTTAAGAAGGATGCCATTAACTTGTTCTGTTTTCTCCTAAAGCACCAGTGCCTGTCAAACCCTAGACTTGGCAAAACAGTTGGTACTTCTGTTATTTTAAATAAACTCATCCACTATTTTACCAGTTGGATTGTTGCTAAAACTGTGGCAAGAAATCCACAAAACAAACATTGAGTGGCCATCCCACTTCTCACAGCTTTAATTAATACAAATTTTCAAATGATGTATATCCTATTAAAGAGTAAAACTAGCAAGCAAAGAAAACACTATCACCATATCAAAATTTGTTATGAACATTTTGACTCAGAACAATGAATGTATAGCCAACCTTTCACTAACCCAAATGTTCGGTCAATCTAGACCAGGTTTTCTATCCAAGAATAATGTCTTTCTTGAGTTTTTTGTCACCAGTATTATACTATTCTATGCAGTAAATATTATTGATTACTCCTCTATCATCCTGTGTCACCCCTGTCACCTTTACAATCTCACTTAATAAATTGAAACCCCTCCCTGCTCTGAAATCTTCATGTTCCAAGCCCAGTTTAATTCAACACACTAATTTTAGACTTTACCTCCACTAACCAAACCCCACTCTATCTAATCATCAGTGACATTATCATGGCAGCATTCTTCTCAGACACATTTATCAACTCCAAAATCACCACTTGCAACTTAATAGTAAACTTTAAACATTTCAGACAATGCTTGGATGAGAAATGCACTCCTCCACTACACAAAATTAGTGATGAAGCTAGAAGCTTTGTCTCTCCCAACCAATTGAGAGAAAGAGGGATTAATTTTCCTTCTACAAAAATGGCATAAGACTTCCTAATTATGTGACAAACGTGTTTACCGGTGTTATTCCTGAAACAACTTAAGTGAGCTATGAGTAAGGTCTCTGAATGTTCTAGCTCTCCTCCAAACTCCACAGCCCACAAACCAAGATCTGTCTGATACCCCCCCCCCCCCCCGTCCAGCCTCATTCAGTTACTCTTTAATTCTACTTTTAACAGTTTTGTCTTAAGGCAATTGCAAACTTGTCAACAACTTTATTTTACTCAGTTCTCCTGACTCAGCCTCACTCTATAATTAAACACTGCAAAAACTTCTTTACAAGGGCTCTCTTAATAAATTTCTAATCTATAAGTCTCACAGAGCACCTTGCAAATATCTAGAATCCTGACATTCATTTATTTATTTATAGCTTGATAATTGGGTAAGTCAGCTTGTTATCTGACCCATTTCAGTGCGGAAGAAGGTACGAAGTTAAATAGGGTATTGAGTCGAATAATGTATATTTATTTTATTTTACATTGTGAACTAAATAAAGAGATAAAATACATAAGAAATGCAATAATAACTATATACATAAAGAGTACAGTAACAACAAGGACATGTCATGTTATGTGAAATGTCTCTACACCAGATAAAAAGTTTAAAGACTTTTGTTCAGAGCATTTTGCATGAATGTGAGGAATACTTTGAAAATTTAGGAATACGTATTATCTGTTTTTCCATAATGCTTCTACTCTATTTATAGTGTTTTTTTTCCATTTGAAGCGATGAAATATTAAGGAGGAATGCCATGTTAATGAACTATTTACAGCAGCAACATATTTAGTGGTCAGAGTAAGCATGAAGTTAAATATTTTAGTAAAGAGAATATAAAATTGATTTAGCAAGTATATAACGTCTGTTATCCTCACCCTCTACTGTTATCTGACTTTATGAACCTCCCATGTGCTGCACTCCCTACCATCATATTTGTTGTGTATATAGATGATATAAAGGATTATGATCAGTTCTCCATTCATAAAAAGCTTGTGTTGGGAGCAAGGATGTCAAGAAATTCACTACAAACGCAGATTAACGCAAAGCTGGAGAGGTTAACACTGGATTCCATTTGAAGAACACATAAAAAGTAGTTATGGTTGGAGAGACTCTGTTATAGTTATTTGTACTGCATGGAACTTTTGCCATGTTACATTGCAAGTTAGATGCTAAAACGTGTAAGACAAAGTATTTTACAACTTTGAAAGGTGTGAAACACCTAGTTTGTGACTGCTGCTTATAAGGTAGCACTAAGTGTACCACTGATAAACACATTTAAAAGTTGTCAAACTTTGCATTCCAGTCTATTTTGACAGTGAGGTGTTTTACAGCTTTCAAAACTGTTTTAACTTCTTGCTGCTGTTCTCTAGTGGCCACAGCTTATGCCTTAGTACAAGACCACAGCGTATTGGCTTTGAGTGGTAGATAACAAAACTTGTGCACCTCTTTGACATCAGAGAAGTACATCAGAACAGCCCAAAAATAACAGAACAAACCCATGGAAGAACAAAACCAACAGGTTAACCACTGCAAACTACTTTATTAGATGCAAACATTTAGAGATTTCATCTCTCAGTTGATATTAGAACTTCTTCAGAACACAATTCATTCCACCTCATAAATATGCACTCTAACACCACAATCACCTGTCCTTAGTTATTAAATCAATTTACTCAAATTACATGTCACAAATTATGAATAAATAATGAAATATAAACTATTTAAAAAAAACAAAATACAACACTAATAAGAACATACAAAGAATAGGTGTACTTACTGCACCGTGATCATACATTATAAGATTTTAATTTTAAAATACTGTTCAAGGGTAATGACATGTTTAGTCAAAAAAAGTTATCTACATTGGTTTTTAACTATCACTGAAGCTCTTTAGCTTTCAAAATGAAACTCCAGGCCCCCCACTCCTTTGTTTCTGCATAACCCTATCAAGCACATAAAACAAGTGGTCGAGAAACTAATTAATACATTCATAAATGGTATTGTAAGTATGTCCTCTAGTGACATCTTGCGCATGCTCATAGAGTCTTTCTCTAAGTGTTCTTTCAGTTTTCCCAGTATAAAAACAAGGACATACTTTACATAAAGGTATGTATATCACACCTCATGAGCCACAATTAAGGTAATACCTACTATGTATTATATATTTATTTGACATTTGTTGACCAGGAATGTCCAATTGAGCCAGAGATATTTTTCAGCGGAGGCCTAGGGAGAAAAGCTCCACAAGGGTATATACAATTAATGATTACATTACAGAGAAAATATAATAAGGAATACTGTAGGTTAACCAAATAAATAATAAAGCTAGTGCTGTTAATTATCAATAAACAGGAGCAGTTGACAAACTTTTTACAGGATACTGGTATGGCTACCACTTCCAGGTTTGTATGTCCTACACTTCTCGTTACACCTCATATCATAATAATCTACCTTTTCCATCAAGTTCTTAAAACTTACATCCTTTTTATCCACAAGCTTGGGTTTTGTATCAAGCCTTTTAAATTGTCAATGTTTAAATCACTCACATTAAAAATACTCCATGTCTTGTATATGATTTTGTATTTCCTGTCAACATTAAACAGTTATATCATTGCCTTATTAAATTCCAGTTTATTTAGTAACAGGATAATTACAATTGCATAAGTTTGCTTCCCCTAAAAGGGGTAAGTAGGTGTCATCCCTGCACTTTTTACCAACCTCTAAAATGAAGTTATCTAAACGTTCCTTACAAAAGCCACTCCTTAGGAGCATTTCTTTCACTTTTATCCCTTCTTGTAAAAAGGCATCAAAAATTGACACCATTTGGTCCAACCTTATCAGCTGCTGTTTCACCAAAGCTTTTTTTTTCTGATGTAGGGAGTGCCAACTATTAAAATGTAAGTGAACTTAAATTTATTTATTTATTTTACATGTGTTAACCGGGTTGAGTCCATCTAGGCAAGTAGCTCGTTTTCAGTGGAGACACGGGGAGAAAAGCTCCATAACAATAGTACAAAAAGATTACAAAAATTTTTAAAAGATTTACAAACAATATAGAAAAAAGTTTAACAGTTGCCAATAATCGCAATTTACAAAAAGGGAATGTAAAACAGAAAAATATGCATTTCCTAAGCATTACTACAGACATGCTATGCACCAGTCCCGACTAGTAACCCTCCTTTTATCTCCCCTTCCTCTCCCCTAGCCACCGTACCTCACACCATCTGATCATTGCATTCCTTCCTCTGCAGGCTCTGGCTCACCCTTTACCCTCCCCTTCACTCCTCGCACAATCTCTCTGATCTGTTCTAACATGCTTGACTACTTCACTTCATCTCAACTCCAAATACATATCCAGCTGACTTACACCTAGCTTCCTCTCACTACCACATATACTACTCACTCAGTCTCCTTCCTTACTCCTCTATCTCCCCCTTCCATCCCATTAGCCCTTCTAGCTTGTTCCACCTTCGTGTGGCACTTCTGCTTTATATCTGCTGGAGTTTAGTGTAATATTTGTATATAAGATTTAGGTATACGAGTTTAGAACAGTATCTGTTTGAGCTTAGTACTATCTGTATATACATCCTACCTTTATTCCTAGCCTTTAGCTAGATATTGATATATCTGTTCATTACTATGTTTCATATTGTATGTATAGCTAATGTTTGCTGCAGTATGTATTATTTGCTATTCTATGTATATTCAGTTGTTCTTCATGTACTTGGCTGCTCATTTATTGTTCTGTGGAGCTTTTCTCCTCCGGCCTCCACTGAAAAAGGACCTGTGTCCAGTTGGAATTTCCCAGTAAACAAATGTAAATAAATAAATAAATAAGATACATAGCTAAAAACATTGTGGTATTTTCATTTGGTAGAAGTAAGACAAGAAGATAGAATAGAAAATATTTGATTGAAGGCACGAGAAACTAGCCAGGAGTATTACAGGAGCATAGCCATTGCTGAGTAAGGTATTCCTTTAGGAGTTTTTTTAAGCTGCTATGATCTGTTTTTTTAAGATATTCTGGAGTAATAGGTTCCACTGTTTGGCTACTTTTGAAGGAGAAGAGAGAGTCACCAAAGTAGTTATGGGACTTTATTATCTTGAGTATAAGTTTATCAGATGATCTAATGGTGCGGGGGGTTGGTATTTAGTTGCACTAGGTTGGAGAGTGCAGGGCAGTTTTCAGGTTTGTGGATAATGGAGTGGACAGTGCTGAGCTGATTGAGCAATAACAGATTGGGAAATTCAAGCCAGTGTAGTTTTTGAAGAGCAAGGCAATGATGGGTCCTGTTGGGTATATTAGCAGCAAATTTTGCTATTTTGTTATAGCAGGAATCAAGTAGATATAAATCAGACATGAGCAGGTTAGTGAAAAGTAGAGAAGAGTAGGTAGGAGGTGGGATCTGGCTGTGGCTAGTCTGACATTTTGCGTTAGGTAAGATTTGGTCCTGTATAGTGCACCAAGTCTAATGTGAACTTTCTTAATTGTGAGTGATATGTGTTTATTGAATGTTAGGCTGTTGTCTATTGTGACACCAAGTAGTTTTGTTTGGTTAACTGGTTCTATTATAGTGCCATTAGTGGAGTAGTTGGAGAGAGGAGGTGGTTTTGCTTTGGATTTCCTGTTATAGAAGATAATTACTTTTATTTTGTTTGGGTTTAGGATGAGATGAAGTTCATTTAGGTAATTTTCAATATCTAGAAATGACTTTTGCAGTTTATCTTGGAATTCTTGGGGTGTGGGAGCAGAGCAAATAAGAGTAGTGTCATCAGCATATTGAATGATAGAAGCAGATTTTGTGGCAGTGTTTAGACTATTTGTGAATATAATAAAAAGGAGAGGGCGAAGGATGGAAGCCTGAGGAACCCCAACTGGGACTGGGAGGAGTGTGGAGAGTTTATTATCCCATTTAGTTGCCTGTTATCAATTAGTAGGGTAGCTAAAGAACCAATTGAGAGCTGTAGAGTTGAGGTTGAAGGAAGCGGGAGTGTTTAGTAGTAGTTGGTGGGATACCGTATCAAAAGCTTTGGCAGATCAAGGAATCTAGTAGAACTAGTTGTCCATTGTTTTTGAGGAGGTTGATGTAGTTGGTGAATCTTATCAGGGCTGTAAAGGTACTGTGTTTTGGATGGAAGCTATGCTGTGAACTAGATGACAGGGTGCTTGTAAGACACCAGAAGATAAACTATTAAAGTATCCCGTTTAACTGAGAGGCAGCTTGCAAATAGGTCCAGAGAACATGAATCAGCACACTGTTGCAATGTAACTCTAAGTAGCTGGTAGGTAGAGTAAATTTAGAGACATACACACATCTAGGACACCACAGTAGTTAAATCCAGCAGGGAAGATTTTAGATTTGAAGATCACATCATAATGATTACATCAGCTTGACCTATAAACGTCTGTTGCTGTTATGTATATAAGCCTTAACCGTACAGTTCTAAAATAACCCTTCAAATCCAGTAATCCTAAACCACCTTGTTCTTTGGGGAGAATCATCTTATCCCGCTTACCTCTTCATGTCCCAAATTACTTCCTTCAGCTGTTTAGTTATGGTTCACAACTTCTCCTCTGGTTGAAATGTCACTTTTTATTTTTTAAACAGAAAATAAGGCAAGATTAAAACTCATTCACAACACATACCAGTTGTGCAGTAACAAAAACAGCATGGAGAAGTGGGAAAGCAAGGTAAACTAGAATCACCAAGAAGCCTGGGGAAAAAAGATATTAAATAGAATTAGAAGTGTTTCAGTGAGTTCCTGCATTACATTTAGATGGGTTTTATAAATGCAGTAATACTTTATACTGGTCTGATTATTTGTAATATAATCTGTTATTCCACTTAATGTCATGTATTCTTCATATACTATTTTCAACGATTTAATTATATATCTAATTTTATTGCATGCTATTAATGTCTCTTGTATTGGAGCTTGTCTCTCTAAGCCTCCACTGAAATGAGTTTCTTGTTGCCTATTTAGACATTCCTGTTAAGCAAATACATGGGCAGAGATAATGAAGCAGTTAGATGGGAGAGGGTTAATAATCCTTAACAAGACATTTTTATCAGCTTTTTTGAGGGGCAGCAGTTTGTTAGAGGTGTTAAGTGTTTAACAATGATAAGTAAGCACATAAAAGTCTTATGAGTTGTTACTGCCCTGAAGTTTCAAAAGTACTAAAAACAAGCTGGCTCCATTATGTAGAAGGACATAGCCTCAGTGTGACCCAGACAACCACATTTGATTAGTAACCCTGAAGCAGGAGAAGAGGACTGGACAGAGGCATACATTATGAGGTTGTGCCTGCTTGCCTATCCTGGGGGTGGGGGGATAGGGTTATGTCCCAGGATGTAAATTCCATCTAAAATCTCCAGAGAAGAACAAAGATGCCTGAGGGCATCTACCTACATGATGATAAAGCTATGCAAGTAACATCGGTTGAGGAAACCACTGGCAGGGCCTTGCACAATTCCACTGCTTGCCTGACCTTTATGACCTTGAGAGCATGCTCAGTGGAATGGTAGAGCCTACAAGAAAAAAAACGTTCATGGCTGTCTGGATGAAGGACATGCTGTGACCATGCTGGTTGACAGGTGAGGACGGCAACAAAGCTTACTCAGATAAAAAAGACTAAATGCAAATTGAGCTGTTTGTAGAGTAACATATGGACTTGAGCGAGAGTATGTGTATGTGTGTACGTATGTATGCGCTCGCATTTGTCTTGCTTTGGGATTTCACTGGTTGTTCTTAGTAGCAGTGCAATAAAAATTACTTGCTGATACATTGTAACCTTCCTAAATATGAGAGTGCAGATCTGCTGTTGGTTTCAGTAGTTAACTAGCTCTTCAGCTTGAGATCAATTCCTACAAATAGCATGCCATCACTGATGCTCCATATTACTCATTATTATGTCTCTCTGACTGGAAAACTACAGTAATGCACATCTCAAATCACTTGGCATCTGCTACACAAATCTACTGCCATCTGTTAAATTGTATTCTGATACAATCTTTTTGTGACTATACCAAATGTCTGTGTGTTCGCATAGAAACTAAATATCCCATTGCAATTCAAAATGACAGTTAAGAGAGAGTAATGTGTCATGGTCAGTTAAGTAAACAGGTTTTATAAAAAAATACACAACTAAACCTGCAATCTGCAGTCACCATTTATTTCACTTGCTCTAGTCGTCAGTTTACAAAGAATACTCCAGCAGAAATAGTCCAAAAACCAGGGTTAATTTTTTTTTTTTTTTTTTACATGTGCTTTGTTAAACTTTATTTTCTTCCATTGGCTTCCCTTAGTGAAACCAAATAACAGAACATATGGTTATATTTTATGAAGGTTTTTGGAACATATCATACATGAAATGTATAAGAGAGCTCCATGTTTCCTTTGTGTATACATAATTGTGTTTATTTGTAAAAAAAATTGAAATTCGAAACAGCCGTACAAAAGCAATTCGTGTAGCATTTCACAAATGCAATGCACCTTTAACATATTGTCAGAACTGTAGGTAATTGTTTTTAAGCCTTTTAGCAGTTTCAGAGCTGAGAAAATGGGATGCAGCAACAAAGCAGAGAGTTTATAAGGCAGTAATATAATTAAATATATTATTAAGCAGGAACCATAATCAGTGAATGATATTTTCAATGCAGCATTTAAAACCACTGTAGTAAACAGGACAATTCATTAAGATAATCTATGGCCTAAGACAGAATCAGTGTGTAAGACAGAGGTCAACCACTTCCTGCTAGTTTAACTGTTGTATGGTTCTTTGTATTGCATGAATTCCAATAAAAAACTACCTAACATGCACACCATGTGTATGCCTACAAATATGTATCCCCCATATACACGCACACATATGCATGTTTACATATGCAGTCTAGACATGTTGTCATCGGTCCTTTTTTCCCATGCTTCACAGTTGTTCAATGGTCAGTCTATCGGTGATACAAGGTTTCTGTGCAAAAGCACAATTTATGACCATTGGCCATCATCATCATTCACTGTTTAGGAACTATACCGTACATGTCAAAGTTCATCTGTAAGTGGTATGCTACATACATGGAGTGCAACATTCCCAGTTCTTCGACCTTCATTCCAATTCAACAGTAATATAAAACCACTCAATGCTGAATTTTGTCTTACTAGTAATATCACATGTGATAACCATCCATACCTCAGACTGTGAATAAATTTATGATGGACTAGCCTTTGTAATATGTCAAGTGGCAGTTGCAGGTCAATTTCCTTGTGATTTATGCCTTACATTACTTTTTTTTTTTCAGGAGGAGGCTATAATAAGCCTATCCATTCTACTCTTTTTCTTTAAAATTGTACTTCCTCTCCACCTTTCCTCTTTACCTTCTTCTACTTGTACCGCACCTTTTTGGATCCCCAAGTCATCATTCAGTCTGGTACTCTGTTGCATAGGACCACAAACCTGTATGTACTTTCAGACTTACAGGGAGTAGAAAGTGCCTACAATCTGGTGCCTCTGCCCCCTTAGTTGTCCCTCTGACCCTTTCACATCCCCCAACATGATCTGGTGCATCAGTGTCATATATATTTATTTATTATCTTTTGTTTACCAGGAATGTCCAACTGAACACACGTCCCATTTTCAGTGCAGGCCCAGATAGAAAACCTCCACATAAAATACATATTTACAATGAACAAGAATAGAAATTAAACATTTTAAACATTGCTTTGTAGGTAGTATTG
Source organism: Protopterus annectens (assembly GCF_019279795.1). Taxonomy (NCBI): domain Eukaryota; kingdom Metazoa; phylum Chordata; order Ceratodontiformes; family Protopteridae; genus Protopterus; species Protopterus annectens. The sequence goes on from NC_056749.1 coordinate 165,186,727, forward strand.
AAAAAACAGTAAAGACATTTATCACATACGTTATAAGTTATATTATTTTACATAAGTCAAAGATATGTTAACATGTAATAGCTGGAGATACAGGAGCAATGAACATCAAAAATGCAGTGTATATATTGGTCTGCAAAAATTTTTCTGAATGTCAACAGATGACAACTGTGATATCAGTAGAGTACTTTGATGGAATGGTTATGTTCAATTTTACATAAAAATATTAAAATGGGCATATTTAATGGTCTGTTTTACTAGAGTATATTCTAACTTAACTGTGGTACTTTGTGGGGGTTTTGATTCAGAATGGCAGTGTATACAGTATATAGAAACAATCTGACAGCTGGTAAAGACTGCTTGATCCACATGACTTGTTCCCTTCCCTATCCTCTAGAATGGCTATAGATTCAAAATAAACAGCGTTTTCTTTCTGTTTTTTCCACCTAGCATGATAATTGCCTCATGTTGTTTCCCTCGCATTCTTGAGTGTTAACATGGTTTAGGATGAATTGTTTCACTTACCCCTCCCCCCATTCTTCAAATCCATTTAGTCAAATCATGTAGAGTAAATAAACAGCTAATCTTCAGTTTTTTCTAAGGTACAGAAAAGCCCTCTAGCCCCACTTATGAAGGCCACATTGCCTCTGTGCTCCTTAACTAACTCTGGAATTGCGAAATATGAAGGTATGTTTGACACTGCAGTCTCTTCAGGAAAACCTTTTTCAATCACTCAATTTTTTTTTTTAAATAAAAATAATTTGCTATATAATTTCCACCTTAACTTTCCAAATTTTGCTTTTCTTTTCATTATTTCATAGCGTGTGCAGACTTGGACTCCTTAGTTTCCTTCAGCCAGTTCTTTGTATCACACTCTGATCTCTTTCTTCAGGACTGCATATATTACATTCTCACAGACTTTATATAGCTATTTATACAGAGAGATATAGATATATATATAAAATATCATTTGTAAAGCCCATGCACTACTTTAATTGCCCTCCACTGTAGTTCCTTGTTTAGTTTTACATCACCTGATATAAGTTCCTCCCCAGTCTCTTCCTGCATCTAGCATTGTTACTGCTTCCTTTCAAACTGTATACAGCATTTACAACTTCCTGTTTCTCAGATTTACTTGTTTGCATTTTTTGGTCTTAACTTGTTTCTGTATTTTGACTATTCCTTCAGTCTTGTCATCCTTTTAACACTTATCTGTCAGCCTTTTTCTGGGTCTTTGTGTCATCAGCAAAAAGTAACATTTTCCTTCTAGATCTTCTGTAACATAAGCTACAGAGATACAAACAAAAATGAGTTTGAACTGTGGTCAATAAAGGCAACCAGCAATTGATTGCTGGTTGCCTTTATTGACCATGGTTCCAACTTGTTTTTATTTGTTTTTCGTTGAGTTGGATACGTTTATTTCTTTGGTAAGCTACACAGATATTGAGGATCACTGCAGCATTTGCTCTTTCTTGTCCCCTAGGATTCTTGATGGCAGCAATCCTTTCATGAATGGATACTGTTTAATATGACCATCTATATTTATTCACTAACTTGCACAGTGCTTTGTCAAATACCTTAATGAACCTAAGTAGGCCATATCTAGTCCCCCTTTGTTTTTTCTACTCAGGTTCTGCAATAAAAAAAAAATCTTATTAGAGTTATCAGAATCTAATGTCATCACAAACCAGTCTAGAAATCCTCATTTCCTGGCCTTTCGCAATATTCTTAAAAACATGCCTAGGGTGCATACTCTTCTGTGAAGGATATGATTTTTCCTGCATGGCTTTCTATAAAGATCTGAAGCAAAAAGACCATCAGTGGTCTTGTAGACACAAACAACAAGAACATTAGCCTCCTCCTTTGAATACTTCAATGTAAAAGACAGAAAACTGGTGATATATTCAAAGAAATGACGAACCTCAGAAGGTTTTGACATTTAGGATATGTGAATTTATAATATGTACATGTCTTTATGTTTTGTAAAGAGCTGACACTCAGTGCGATTAGTGCTATATGCAATCAAGTTTTTTTTTTTATTTTTTCTTTTGCATATGTTGTATGGATTTATTTTAGAATGTTTTGCTTCTGCATTTGTATCAATCCTACACTTAATGCTGTCATTTAACCATAAGCTATTTGCTGATGATTTGTGTTATTTAATTCCATTGGTTGCATATTTCTTTGTTTTAGAGCCTATCAGCTAATGTGTTTTAGTTTTTGGTGCAATGAGCGTTTATGGAAAGGTGTTCGCTCATTGGTGTATTTTTTTTTTTCATTTCATTCATTTGATTGATCATTTCTTAGTGGATCAGGTTTTTTAACTCTAGCTCTCTTCCTGTTTATCAGGACATGTTTTATTAAATTATTCTTTTTCTGTGATTGATTAGTAGAGACTGTGGTTTTATTTATGCATAATTAAATAGTTCCTGGCATATTTTTGCCTTTACAGCTTACTGTTTAAGCATGTTTAATGCTATATTTCGTTACATATATTTTTCCACTCATTCTTCTGATTTCTAGTGAAGATCGCGTTTGTTTGATTGTTCTGCCTTTAGATTTGCTCTAATCCAAGACGGTACATTGTTATTTCGCTTCCATATTTATTTGTTCCCCTTTGCCTTGCTTTAAAGTTTATTAGTTCGTCTGCTCAAGCCCTTGTTGCAGTGACGCTCTATGAGTAGGAGCTCGCCCATTGGTGTATTTTTCTATTCCATTCAAGTTAATGGTTATTTTGGTGCGCTCAAGTTTCTGCTGTCATCCTGCTTACACAGGAGTTGTCTTATTTAGATATATTTACCTTGTGTTTTAATAATAGAGATTTGAGTTTTGAAGCTGTATAATTACAAGAATTTATATGTATTTTTACAGTATTGCATTTTGGCATGCTTATGTGCTGTATGTTTTTAAGGAAATTATTAATGACACAATGTAAGAAACTTCTCTGTGTGGAAGATTTTCAGTCCATATATTTCTAGTTAATCACTGTATATTAATCAGATAAGACAATAGTAGTAGAAGTAGCGAACTTAAACTCATCTTAAGTTAAAACAAAACAAAAAATAATAATAGAAAATATATAATTGTACAGCATTACTAAGTATATAAAAGTAATACAAGCAAGGCAGGCAGTCTGTTTCCAGTCAAAAATCTTTACTTAATAAAGGATTTTCAACTGGAAACAGACTGTCTGCCTTGCTTGGATTACTTTTGAATACTTAGTAATGCTGTACAATTATATATTTTCTATTATTATTTTTTGTTTTGACTTAAGACGAGTTTAAGTTCACTACTTCTACTACTATTGTCTGATCTGATTAATATACAGTGATTAACTAGAAATATATGGACTGAAAATCTTCCACACAGAGAAGTTTCTTACACTGTCTTGTTTTTGGACCCACTACACTTTAGTGGGTTGTTTTGAGACATCGGGGATACCACAGAGATTACTTGGAAATTATTAATGAAGATCATAATTTTAGTATTTTTTTTCCTCATTGTAATACATAGTTTGTTTGACTGCTGTTTTACAGAGAGGCTTACGCTGAACAGTTGTTTTATAAAGGGAATTTTATAGTATGCACGTTTTAGTACATAGTAACTACAGAGGGATTAAATTGATCCTTCACAGCTTGAAGTTATGGGAAAGAGTAGTGGAAGCTAGGTTAAGAAGGGATGTGATGATTAGTGATCAGCAGTATGGTTTCATGCCAGGAAAGTGCACTACAGATGCGATGTTTGCTCTGAGAGTGTTGATGGAGAAGTACAGAGAAGGTCAGAAGGAGTTGTATTGTTTTTTTGTACAATTAGAGAAAGCATATGACAGGGTGCCTAGAGAGGATTTGTGGTATTGTATGAGGAAGTCGGGAGTGTCAGAGAAGTATGTAAGAGTGGTACAGGATATGTATGAGGGTAGTGTGACAGCAATGAGGTCTACAGTGGGAGTGATTGATGCGTTTAAGGTGGAGGTGGAATTACATCAAGGATCAGCTCTGAGCCCTTTCTTATTTGCAATGGTGATGGACAGGTTGACAGATGAGATCAGACAGGAGTCCCCGTGGACTATGATGTTTGCAGATGACATTGTGATCTGTAGTGAGAGTAGGGAACAGGTGGAGGAGACCCTGGAGAGATGGATATATGCTGTAGAGAGAAGATGAATGAAGGTCAGCAGGACTAAGACAGAATATATCTGTGTGAATGAGAGGGAGGATAGAGGAATGGTGAGGATGCAGGGAGTAGAGGTGGCAAAGGTGGATGAGTTTAATACTTGGGTCCCAATGATGAGTGTGGAAGAGAGGTGAAAAAGAGAGTACAGGCAGGATGGAGTGGGTGGTGAAGAGTGTCAGGAGTGATTTGTGACAGACGAGTACCAGTAAGAGGGAAAGGGAAGGTCTACAAGAGGGTAGTGAGACCAGCTATGTTATATGAGTTGGAGACAGTGGCATTGACAAAAAGGCAGGAGTTAGAGCTGGGTATGGCAGAGTTAAAGATGTTAAGGTTTGCACTGGGAGTGACGAGGGTGAACAGGGTTAGGAATAAGTATATTAGAGGGTCAGCCCAGGTTGGAAGGTTTGGAGACAAAGCCAGAAAGGCACGATTACGTTGGTTTGGACATGTGCTGAGGAGGGATGCTGAGTATATTGGGAAAAAGATGCTAAGGATGAATCTACCAGGTAACAGGAAAAGAGGAAGGCCTAAGATAAGGTTTATGGATGTGGTGAGAGAGGACATGCAGGTGGTTGGTGTGACAGAGCAAGATGCAGAGGACAGAACGAAATCTAAACATATGATCCGCTGTGGCGACCCCTAATGGGAAAAGCCAACAGAAGATGATGATGATGACACGTTTTATTACATAATTAGTAAGTTCAAGTGTTTATACTTGGGATGTAGTCTTTGATTTCATTTGCATTACATATATGTGCTTTGAGCACTCGCATATAGGATTATTATGCTTCTTTTTTATTGGATACATCATGCTGGAATTCAGCGCAATTTGCTGACATATTTCTCTTTTCACCAATGCTTTATCTTGATTTTCAACAAATCAGATGTAAGATAACAGTTATCCTTTTTGCATGTTTTATTAGATTAGTTATGATGTATTTTTAAACGTTTGTTTGTTTGATTTTATGACTTAAGAAAGCATTTCCTCAAAAGCGCTTGTCTTTTTCTACCTCATTAGACAGTTATTTTAGCCGTGCTCTGCTTCCAGTTTGTTTTACATAAAAAAACAGAAGCCAAACTTGCTCCCTTTGCAGAAAAAATCAAAAAGAACTGATTACAGCGGTTTGGGCATGTTCAGAAAAGCAGAAGACAATCTGGTGAAGTAGATTTGGGACAGACAGGAAGAAAGCAAGAGGCAACAAAGACATCCAGTAAGGAGGTGGATGGATTGTGTCTGAGAGAAGACCTACAGCAGTCAAGAATAAGTGTAGAAGATGGTAGGAGAGTGGCATTGAATATAGAAAAATGGCAAAAGTTGACGCAACACCCTGACCGCTTGTAGAAAATGGGAAAAAGGAGGTTGATGATGATGTCCAGTCAGTCTCATAGTTTGGGCGGTTAGCAGAATTCAGTTGCTATCCATGACAAATGAGTTAAAGGAGATTGATGATGATGTCCAGTCAGTCTGATAGTTTGGGTGGTTAGCAGACTTCAGTTGTTATCCATGACAAATGAGTTAAAGGAGGTTGATGATGATGTCCATTCAGTCTCATAGTTTGGTTGGTTAGCAGAATTCAGTTGCTATCCATGACAAATGAGTTAAAGGAGGTTGATGATGATGTCCAGTCAGTCTGATAGTTTGGGTGGTTAGCAGACTTCAGTTGTTATCCATGACAAATGAGTTAAAGGAGGTTGATGATGATGTCCAGTGAGTCTCATAGTTTGGGTGGTTAGCAGAATTCAGTTGCTATCCATGACAAATGAGTTAAAGGAGGTTGATGATGATGTCCAGTCAGTCTGATAATTTGGGTGGTTAGCAGACTTCAGTTGTTATCCATGACAAATGAGTTAAAGGAGGTTGATGATGATGTCCAATCAGTCTCATAGTTTGGGTGGTTAGCAGAATTCAGTTGTTATCTATGACAAATGAGTTAAAGGAGGTTGATGATGATGTCCAGTCAGTCTCATAGTTTGGGTGGTTAGCAGAATTCAGTTGTTATCCATGACAAATGAGTTGCTTTAAACGTTTCGTAATTTTGAAATATTGGTTTTGAAGGTTTAGCAGGGGTGCTAGTTAGAATAGACACTGCACAGTTGGTAGAGAAGATGCATTCATATTCTGATCAGTCATAGGAGTCTATGGCATTAAGGAACTGTTTTAGAGGAGTGATTATAGATGAGATATTCAAAGGGAGGGAGCTTACTTTTTTTTCAGTCATTTAAAAATGATTGCACCATGGCTACTGTTTGGAGGGCTAACTTAATACATTTCATCTGTCCAGAATTTTGCAGCATGTCCAGATTTTTGTCTCATATTTTTGGCCTGTTCCTCATAAGCATTGTGTTTTTCTAGCCAATCATTGAGGGTTTAAGCCATTAAATATTATTAGACATTTGCGGCAGGGCCAGCCACCCTGGCAGTGTAAATCGTGGCTGTAGACGATTGTTACTGTCGAAGTGACACCCGACACCATGTGCAAAAATGGGAAAATGGGCTGAGGATGGATTTGCATTTCATTTCATTGTATCCTTCATAAAACACATGCTAATATAAAATAAGCTATTTTGTCTACTTTCAAAGTTTATAAGAGCAATGTTTAAAATCTGTCCGTGATTTTGGTCTTTGTCCACCCATTATTTTTTACTTTGTCAAGAATTGTTGTGATAAAGACGTTAAGAGGTATAATGCAGACTAAGGAAACTATCAGGTTGGTTCATAATTAGCAAGTCAAGAAGAGAATATTTGTTGCAACATTTAGCTTAGCTGTTTTTTGAAAATGTCTGTAAATAATTTTCACTAAAATTATATGAATAGTCATATTTATAGAACTGTCCAGTTCTTTAGGGAAGTGTTCACATGTCTATTTAGAAATTCTAGTCTGCATGATTGCTTAAGTGACAGCATATTTTGGTCACCTGTCACCTACTGGGAAATAATGGTTTGATCAGACAAACAGAAAGACAGTTGTTGGCAAGCACAGGGAATAAAAGCCTGTAATGTACCTGATTAAACGTAAATGTTCTTAACTCTGCATTTATGTAAAGCAGCAGTGCAGAAAGTGCTACAGCACAGTTATTCAAAGCTAAACTTCTTTTCTGCTGCAGTGGCCAGAAAATTTCATAGCATACATGTTTTACTTTTTTTTTTAGCATGATGACCCCCTTAGCCCCCCCCCCCCCATGATTTCACCCTCCATACCATGGAATTTTTATGTTTTCTGAAGGCACTGCAAGTCAAAAAAAGTATAACCTTTAGCAAAAGCAAAAAATATATATAGTTCATTCTTTCTCTGAGATGCTATGTTCCCAAAGTGCATCAAAAGTAATGTATTTCAAGCCGTTACATATTGCTTCTATATAAACTGCTAAAAAAAATAACGACCAATGACAGACCCAAGCAATGAAGCTTGAGCTACTTTGAAATGGGTTATGTAGGACTGAACACCTGATCAAAACACAATAAAAACAATCACTCACATAGAAAAAAAAAATTCATAATTTTCATCAAAACTGGAGAGGAAGATTTTTGCATGTTTATTCTCCAGTCCTCATGTCTTAAGAAGTTCTGGTAAAATCAAGGAAGAAAAAAATACAACTTTATTATAATACCTGTCGATTGGCCATTTCAACTATCATTTTCCCTCTACATGATGATAGATCAGTGGTATATATATATATATATATATATATATATATATATATATACACACACACACACACACACACACACACACACACACACACACACACACACACACACACACACACACACACACTTTCTTTTCAAGGGAAACCTAATTTTCCAGCTGCAGAGTTAGGTTTTATATCCTTCTTGCATGGCCTACATCTGAAAGTTTCTCTGTTTTTATTATCTGGGTCAAAGGTACAAAACTGCAAGACTTTGACCACTTTGAAATTCTGGGGACACTGTTACTGCTCTTGTTAGCTCTCCTTTTACATTAACCAGCAGTGGAATGGATTTCCATAAAGCTGCTCCTGCTATATAGAATTCAATTCCTTGTGAGGTAAGAAATGCTCTTACTATCTTTTTATAAAAACTTCCTCAAACGCATACCACATTTAAGTTAGTGTAAGGCCCGTGTTTGATAATCCCCTTTGCACCAGTTTTAATTATGCTTAAATACTTGCACTACACTTGGTCTTTTTATATTCAAACATTTCTTTTGTACATATTCCAAATATAGTAAATATGTGTATTATACATTTATCGCTTTATATTTTGTTTTATACTGTACCGTGTATCAGTATCGTACTGCTTTGTCTTCTTGTCAACCGTCCCACCTAGCCAGCTAACAAATGTAAAATAAATAAACAAAATGTATATGAAGCAAGGAAATTGTCTGCTGGGAGTTTACATAATTAAATGGGAAAAGGACTGGATTCAGCCATCTGCCTTACTAGTGTATCTTATTTTACCAGTGATGTGCATTGTTCTGCACGTTCAAGGTACCCTCCTTGAATTGAATAGGTTAACTTTTCTTCCTCATTGGTAAGTTGCCCTTGAAGGGGTAAGTTCATAGTATGTCATCTAATACAATTCTATTTTTAAAACATAATTTTGTGTTTTGTCTCAAAAAGCTTTGTCCAAGGTTTCCTTTGAACCTAACTCACCCTGTTTCACTCGCATGTTCTTCTCAAAAAACACATTTATTGACTATTGTCACTTATGAAAAAGTGAGATTTATAGGCTTTGGCGTACCATGAGCATTTTACTACATATCACAAAGCTCTGAAGTTGCTATTTCTTCTGATCCATGCTTTATGACCCTTTATGACCTTACCTGCCATTATGATTTCCTGATTGTATCTGGGTTTCTGCTCAACACACACACACAGACACTCTCTCACAGTAAATCTGTCCTCTTACCTTACCATTTATCTAACCCCAGCCTATAAACACTTACACACATACACCCTCACTCTCAATACTACCCACTTCCAATAATCCAAAGCATTTCGCCAACAGCAGACCAACATTTGACAAAACATTTTCAATAAAGTGCTCCATAAAATGCATGTTATGTAAAAAAAAACAAAAAAAACAAAAAAAAACCAGCTCATTCTGTCCATCAAATAAACATTCGGAAGAGTGAGCTGTTTATATTAAAGGGTATCTTGTATGGCGGTTTCTGTGTTTGTTGCCTCTGTGCTAAACATTTGTCCTATTTCTACTGTTTGCTTATTGTTCCTGCTTTCATCCAGCAACCAGTTTGTTTGTGTCATTCGGCTTTTCCTGGTTAGGGGTCGCCACAGCGGAACTCCGGTCCGCTAATGATTGGCAGTAGAGTTTTACGTGCTGGCTTGCCAGGCCTAACGCACAACCTTCAACGAAGGAACACCCGTTCATGCATGTCGCCACACAGAAGACGCTCTGAGAATCGAACGGGCAACATCTAACTGTGAGGCAACAATGCTACCGCAGCACCACCACCGCATAACTAAAATATCTGTAAATGTCATTACTCTATTTTGCGATGCTAACACTCTTTACCCATCCTGATCATTTCTGTTGGGATACAAGGTTGTATATACATCATGTTAATCTTTTTGCCTATCCACATATACCCTGTCACTGACCTCATTGCATTTTGCTATGTATTGCACCACTTATGTCTACACTTATTAGTTTGTTGTGCACATGTTGCAGATATTTATACAATGCAGTGCAGTTGTGATATGCAGTGCACCCTTGCACATTCGGCTGCTTTGCTTTAATGCAGTTCCTTACCTTGTTTTTAAATCTGTTTTGCCTTAATTAATGTGAAATGCATTTAGTGTATTACATACTGCAATTCCAGGTCATAACTATTCTATTTAGATCATTACATACTGCAGATAGCATGAATAGCATTCCCATCAGTGCAACCCCTTGTCCTGTTTTTTTTTTTTTTTTTTTCTTTTTTCACTTCATGCAGTTTGTGTTTTGCAGCATTTTTTGTGTATTTGTTCTCTCATTTTGTATATGACATTCTCGTTAATCACCTGTCCTCTGACTCTCTACCTTTTGTTTTTACTCATAGCTATTTGACTTGTGTGACCTGCTAGAAAATGTTCTGTTTTTACCAATAAGCCTCCTTTTCTAATAACCGTGCTTCCTCTTGTTTTCCTCACCATCGGTCCTTTTTCTATCTTTCTAGTCCTTTCTTCTCAGTGCTGTCACTTCCTGTTCCGCAATCCCCTACACATCCTCAGACTTATCACCTATTAGTTCTCACACTGTACTCTCATCTCAGAACAACATTGTTTTTTTCATAGCACTCATCAAACCAATTCTTGTACATTAATGATTTAAGACCTTGTGATAAATAATATATATATTTGACTATGTGGACTATTTGTATTAACTAATTTTCTAGTATGAACATGTTATAAACACTTTATTATTTATTTTCTTATTGCTTATGTATTTGACTGAGTATTATTTTGGCAGTTTTTCTCCTTAGGCCTTTCCTGAAAAGATGTTTTCATGCCCAGCAGACCTTCCTGGGTGTCAAACGCAAATAAATAAATAAATATGTAAATAAATAAATAAAGCAAGCAGAAGTGTTGCTTTCACCGATGAGCCTAAAACTCTGTGGTTAAAGATTATGTGCAAACCGACAAAATCAGAGTAGCTTGTCTGTTCTAAAAATGCATTTCCTCAGTAATTCCTTGCCTTGGCTGCCTTGCTGCTATTTGTTTGCATCTTCACTTTTCTTTTTAAGGAAGATCTCGTCCAAAAAATGCCCCCCATAACTATAACATATTCCACCTTCATTCACTAATCTGCAGGAAGTTCTGCTTCCTTGCTGATGTGCTGACATCATGTCATGGTCAGTAGAGTCCATTACCTAATCAGCAACAGGGGTAAAGGTGTACAGAGAGAGAGAGCTTTCAAATTGGGTAAGATTTAGTTCTATTTTTGCCTAGTTTTTAATTTAAGGTTAGTTATATGTTGTTGGTTAATCCAGTCTTCAAATCCCAGTGCATTCTGTGTTCCTTTTATGTGGAAACATATGTGAAGGCTGCTTTTGTTTCGTTGTCTCAAAAGCACACCGTGTGCAGCAGAAAGTCTACAGCTCTTAATTGTCTCTGATTTTGTCTAATATTACTGAATCTTATCTTTCATCTATGCAGGATTTTCTCCAGAATGCCCCTGATCTTGCCTTATATTTTTCCCTCTCCATCCCTCATAAAACTTTTGATTCTCTAGTAAAGTACTGAGGATTACAATCTGACACTAACGTTAATATTAAAGTTTCATAGTTTATAGTTCATTTTGCCAGGAAAATGCAAGCTAATGGAAAAAAATTGACATACTGCACCACTCCGCCTTTGTGTAGCATTAACTTGATATTTACTTTAAAAAAAAATACAGAGGGAAGTGACCCAGCCTACTAATGCAGGAAAGATTCAACTTTGCATCATGAAAGTAATGTGTGACGTTGCAAAGGCAGGCAGTACTGACCTCATATGTTTATGGAGAGCCAAAGTTTATGAGCAGGAAATAACAGTAAAATGAAACAGAATATCCAGTGCACTGGATTTGCAAGGCAGAAAGCCATCTTGTCATCCCAGAAGAAGAGAGAAAGGCTACAGTTATGTACAAGAAACGGTTACACATGATCTTAAATCATGGCCAGTAACTAAGGTGCTATGTATGGGTGTGATTGCCTACACACACACACACACACACACACACACACACACACACACACACACACACACACACACACACACACACACACGTGTAATGTTCACTCCACAATTATAATATATGAGACAGCACCTGTTTGTTGATTACTGAGTGTGTCACCTGATTCAGACGAAATACATGATTAAGTGACATGGCTTGGAGTTCTAAGTACACAAGCAGCATGGTAGAAATTATTCACAGATCTGCTGGCTTTAGTTCACTTAAATAGCCACCACTAAACCAGCAACCTACACCCAAGACAGCATATTTAGTCACTTAATTTAAAAACATATGTATTTCTTTAAAAGAAATGAAAGAGTATCTTTTGATGAGGCTGGCCTTTAAGGTTAGGTAATCTAAGCAAATATTACAATAACAGCTACCACGTCTTAGGTCATTTAATCCAAAAGGACCTGTGGCATGAGAAAACTGCAATGAATAACTTTGGACCAGCACAGGCATTCAGAATGAATTGGTTAAACAGTATGCCCAATACCAGCATTGCAAAACTAGATGCCGTCCAATAGCTGCATGTCAGTTACTTACCAGAGTTACAGACTGTGTTCTGTAAGTAAGGCAGTAAATCCTGCAATGCATAAACACCTTGAAAACATAGGAGAGAAATTCTAATTTAAAATTATAGATCCTTAAATACCTCAGTAATGCAGAATAAATGTGTATATTATGGGGTAGAAATATGCAAGTCAAAATCACTTTATTAGTGTGATTAAATGTTATTAAAATCATCCTTTCATTAACGATTGTGATTTGTAATTTTCAGCATCCTTTAATATCATTAATGTTATAAGTCTAATATCTACAGTAAACTCTTTCTGAAGTGTGAAGTAATATAAAAATCCACTGTGTATGAAATAAATTGCATAAACACATTATTTCCTCTTAAACGACTTGAAAAGAAAACCCGTCATGAAACAATGTAGGTGTGCATATAAATTTATGCTTCATTTCACAAAGGGTAGTCAAAATCTCAACACTTATAATAGGAACTGTTTTAGTCTAATTTCATTAAAAAGAATTTTCCTGAGAGCTGATTTCTGAAATACCACCAGCGACACAGCAGTCGTAACTGTAAGGAAAAATAATGGGTCTGACATGTGATTAAGGTTACCTAATGAAATATGGCAAGATAAAATTAGCAATAGTACTGGTGCACACCTAATCATGTCAACAAATCACATCGAGCGAACTCAAGGAAAGAGTTCCATTGTGCAGTTTGTATCTTTGAAACCTACCAAGACAATATTAACTCTATTATCAAATCTGATTGAGACTCGAGTTATTACAGAGTAGCAAAACTGCAATCGTTTTCAATACAGTACCACACAGTAGTACAATGTCATGTAGTGTTTACTTCACGTTTCTATTAATATTTTATTTCATAAAAGTATTTTCATATATTATGAAATCATGTGTATTCCTCTGCGCAAATTATCAGACCCAGTATGAAAATTGTAATGATGGGAATGTCTGCTCATTTAAAGTAAGTCAAAACGTAAAGCTAAAATCAAAAAGCTGCAAATATTTAAAAAAAAAAAAAAAAACAGAACACGGACTACTTAAGCTGTATGTCTAAGCCCTCAAGGCTACCTGAGCATGCTACCACATATGATAATTTTCTGGTCATAGGTGATTCTGTAGTCAGACATAGTGACGCACCTCTCACCAGGCTAAACAAAGGACGACAGTAAGTTGTCAATCAGTTGTTAGAATTCATAATGTCAGATGTTTTTACTGTAAGTATGCATATGACCTGGTCATTGTTTACGTGGGAGTGAATGGCCTAAAATGTTCCTCCTTGGATGATATGATTGACTTCTCAATGTATGCTTCTAAGACAGGAAAAAAAAAAGCCTTCAGCACTATTTCATCATCATTGCAACTGATGATACAGTATGAGCAAAAAATAATTTACTTGAAGACTCATCGGAAAGTCTGGTGTCATTTGACAGGACCCAGCATGTGTCAACCTGGTGTGAGATGGTGCACAGTCCTGCCTGGACCTCATCTTTCTCCATAAGGCTTCTGCATATGGACTAATATATTGTTTATCTCCTCGTCATAATACAGCTCAGTGCTAGAAGTTTAAGCAAAAAAAAATAATGCCCATCCTTGAGGTTTTCCTGATGTTTGAAAATATACAGCTTTGTATAATTTTAGAAACTTGGTTCCAGTGAAGTGACAACACTCCTCCTTTACTGGCTTTTAATGCCTATTTTTGATTAATCTTCCCCCCTTGGTGAGGACGGATGCTTTGTTGGAGGTGGTGAATCACTATTTATTCACTGTCTAATCCCCTCATCACTAGTACAGCAAGACAATTTCTTAGAATTTCTGCATCTCCTGATATCTATATGCAAGTCAAATATTATATCACTCATAACTATAGCACCCCTTACATGTCATCAACAACCCATGGCTCCTAGCTAAACAAATTAGAGTTGTTAACTATTTTACCAAATGCAACAATTCTGAGGGATAAAATCTACCTGTCTGAAAACTAGAAAACATGCACCACAGTAAATGAATATGCACTGAGTTTTCTAGGCATAATTAACACTAAATCTCTGGAATATAGAGCACCCTCCCCTACTAAGGGCTCAAACTTACTTGACATGGTTCTTACAAATACAACACCAATATGCTCCATACCTGTAGTTACCCTATCATTGGTCCACCATGCTGAAGTTTTTTTGTCTATAAGGGCAGCCATTCCTACTGTTTTCTGGAGTTTCCTCAAGGCCAGTCTTCCAGCACTAATTGATGGCCTAAGGAGATCTCTGTAATCCAGGAGGTTTCTACTTCCGTCTACACTTCTACATCCAGGCATCTATTCTTACCTCCTGCACATTTGTTTGTCTCTTTCAGATTTTCCCGGTTAGGGGTCGCCACAGCAGAACTCCGGTCCGCTAATGATTGGTAGTTGATTTTTACATGCCGAGTTACCAGCCCTGACACACAACCTTCAACGAAGGTATGCCCATTCACGCATGTCTCCACACAGAAGACGCTCTAGCTGAGAATCGAACCAGACAACGTATTACTGTGAGGCGACAATGCTACCACAGCACCACCACACAATGTGAAATTCAAAATCAGCCCCATCTTGTAGAACCACAGTATCGACAACATTTATAATAAATAAAAAAAAATGCTAACCCTAAGAAATAAACTCAGACTGTCCTGTGCTAGAAATGATCTAAAGGGTAAATGAAAAAAAAAACTCAAGCACAAGAGCAAAACCAAGTGTGAATTAAATATGGCCATCTCAACCAAAGTAATCACAAAGCCTTCTTTAACATCATCATGACTCTTCAGAGCAGTAATCACCACTGCACTGAGGACAACATCAGCATTCTAGTGGATAAATGTAATTCAAACTTCTCAACACTGTCCCCTTCTCAGTACTTGCCTTCAGTCCTTTTAATCCATACCACACCATAAAATTACTCCAGAACAAGTCTTAGAAGCCAGTTTCAAAGCAAAAAAATAAACACTTTCTCCATGGGAGTGGAGAGTATACCAGCCTGTCTTCTTTTTAGCTTAAAACACACCCTTCTAGATTCCTCTGGTAAACCTGCTTAGTACTGGCTTCTTTACTGGACATGTAACTGAGGCTTGGAGGACAGGTGGTATGGCACATGTGCTCAATGGTTGCTCTACCACCAACCCACTGAACTATAGACTCACTAGCTTTACCAGCTTTATTTGTAAAATAATGGAATGTGTCTTTATGGAGCTCATAGACAATGATATTGGTGGCTTACAAACCCTAGATCTTAACCAATGTGGCTTTGGGAAAAACAGATCCTGCCTACTAAATCAGGCATTTTTGTTTGAGAAGGTCACCGAAGCACTGGATGGCAGTAGATTACCATACAGTGCCTACCTGGATTTAGCTAAGGCCATTGTATTATCCCACACTCCAGCAGTATTGAGAAACTGATCCACTTAAATATTTACCTTTATGTAACTCGTTGGACAGTAAATTAGCTCACAGATAGGACCCACACAGTCAGTGTTGGTGGTACTCTCTCCTCAAAAGGGCAGTTCAAACATGGTAACTCACAGGGTTCTGTTTTGGGCCACTCTTCTTTAGCATATACTATGCCAATGCCCAAACCATTGTAAAGGGGCTTTGGCTATCCAGATTTGCTGATGCCTGCAAACTCAGAGCTGTTATCAAATGATCAATCTTCTCCACACAAGCCTAACCCACACAAACCCCTGGTGCCAGGAACATAGTCTTAAGCTAAATGCAAAGAAATGCAATGTTGTTCCACTGAAAAAAAAAAAAGATTAGCCCTATACTTACTAAGTGAAGTATCACATTTCTGGAAAACGCATATATGCCTTACTTTAATGAACCTCACCACAACCGCTTCCTGTCAGGTAACTCTCAAGCAGTCTGCTTAAACATAAATAAATAAAAAAATACCCATATGAGCTACTGCACATGCTATAAAACTTCATTGTGTAAGAATTCAACATTCAGTTTTCATGTTTCCTACTCCTCCTGAAATTTCTTGTCAAGCAACCTACATAAATCATCAGCACATAAGAAACATCAATTTAAATACAACACACACTTTAAACCTGGATGGTATCTAAGAATAAAATTAATGCAGGAAGTTATAATTACAGATTTAGGTAATTCATGTCACTACCCTACCTCAGTATTATTTTATTTATTTTTACTCTATTTGTTGACCAGGTAAGCCCACTGGACACAATTGTCCCTTTTCAGGAGTAACCCAGGAATACAATGTGGTTCTTTGACTTGCTCAGAGTTACACAGTAGGCAAATTAAGGTAGAAGTAATTAAACCTGTATCCTGGATTCAGAAAAAGGTTAAGAACAGACCTGACCTTTAGATTTCTGTGATAACTGACAGACTTGATCGTATCTAAGACATGTGAAGGAATCATCCTAAAGAGGAGGGACAGAGGATGCAGGAGGAAGAATAGGGAAAAGGCACTTGGGAATGACTGAAGTGAAGCCACAACCTCTTAGAATGTACATAGCTGACCTTCTTGGTGTACAAAGATAGAGCCGTGATTACATCTCAGTTGACCCAAGTTTGGTTAGTGTCCATGCCAGGTGATGGAGGAACTACCGAGGAAGGGAGAGGAGCTGCTTGCCTCTACCTAGGTAAATGATGAGGGGCAGATCTCAGTGATACTTCTGTTAATGAATACTGTTGGAGATAAATACATATCACAAAATAGCTAGATTTGCTGCCAACACTCAACCTAAACCCCATCACTGTCTGGCCTTGAAAACACTGAATTGGCTTGAGTTCCCCAATCAACTTATTTTCTATCAACTTAATATTATCCACTCCATCCTCTACAAACCCTCCTCCTGCCCTAACATTTCCAACATCTTACTACCTCCCAAACAGAAAACTTAGAAACACCAAACGAAACCTCCTTGACATCTATAAACCTAAAAAAGTCAATTAGTGAAACCCTCTACAACTATCTTCCCTCTATCCACCAGAATAAGTTACCTTTAACAATTACATCTATTATACAGCGCCTCCCTTTTAAAAATCGCACTAAAAGTCCACTTTACAAATACCTGGACTTGCTCCTGTACACAACCACCGTGAACTTAATCATCTGACCCTCTTTGCATACATCCCCTTTCCAATGCATATGAAATACTCGCTACAGAACTCTAACTCCTAATACCCTTTTCACTTAATTTCTCCACTACCCATATTTACCTCGCTCCCTTCTTTTCCCACTTAGCGTACTCCCCTTTCTCAGATTTCCCTTGATTCTATTACTACTACTACTGTCCTCTCTTATTTACAAATTTAAAAAAATAAATCTCTAATTTTCCCTCTTGTCCATAGTCACCCCCCCCCTTTTTTCCCTTTGATACTTTACTTTTCGTATCACCTTTTCTCTCTATCAACTCCCCCTCTGCTTCTGATTACTGATATACATCATGTTGCCTGTAAGAACTAAGATTTGATATACACTACTTCTGTACTCTTTTTCTTAATCTCCGAATTAATTGTCATTACTTCTACTCTATATGGTGAAGTCCTTACGTACTGGAGATACATGAATAACTTAACATATTGTTTTATTGCCTTTTTTGTAAATAACACCTTTAAAGTCTCATGCTGCAATTGGGAATATAAGCATTATAATGCATGTTTATATTAGCTCATGTATACTGTATTCTTTGCAAACATTTTTATGGTGTATGTAATACTTTGTGGAGCTTTTCTCCCCGGGCCTCTGCTGAAAAAGGGTGCAAGCTCAGTCAGACATTCCTGGTCAACAAATGTCAAATTAAGAAAATAAATAAGAAAACTAATAAAAGCTGTCAGTGAGGGGGCTGCCTGCAAGATACTTCATGCTGCTAAACGCTAGGAGTCTAAACAAAACTGCACTAATTGCAAGCATTCTTAACACTGGAAAATGCTGACATCTGCACAGTCACAGAAACCTGGTTCAGAGCTGTGGAGAGCACCCTAGCCGTACCTGGTTACTCATCCTAGCATACATTCAGACCTGAAAATGTGAGCAGTAAAGCCAAAGGAGGTGGAATTTCAATATATATTAAAAACATACACACCTCCAGGC
This sequence comes from Protopterus annectens, assembly GCF_019279795.1. NCBI lineage: Eukaryota > Metazoa > Chordata > Ceratodontiformes > Protopteridae > Protopterus > Protopterus annectens. The sequence continues at coordinate 165,205,216 of NC_056749.1, forward strand.
TGGTCAAACAGTATGAAGCACAGGAGACACTCCAGGTGCAGTTAACCATTGACAAGACATATAGGTTCATAGGTAGGTTCTAGGCTATTGGCCCTAGGGCCTATACAAGCCTAGCCAAAAATGTACCCTGGCTTTCGCCACCCAAGAAAAGTATTTTCCTGTGTCCCTGTCAAGCAGAACCACAGAAGTGATCCCCGGGTGAATTTCCTATTACCCATCCAGTCATCAAGATTTTTCTTGAAGAGTGCTAATGAGGAGCTCTGACATATAGGTTCATAGATAGGTACTAAGCTATTGGCCCTAGGGCCTATACAAGCCCCTATTCAAATCATAGCTAGTTACTGGCCCCCAAATCTGACTCAAGATGCTCAATCTGCCTATCTGGACCTCTGAATCAATCAAAATTTAACCCTTTACCCTGATCCTGGGTGACTTTAACTACCCAGACATAGACTGGAAGAACTACTCATGCCAGGACACAAATGCCCAGAGATTTCTGAATTTTCTCAATGGAAATGCCTTGGAACAGCTACTAGTTGATACCCCTACAAGAGGTGATATCTTTGACTTGGTAATAACCAACATGAGTAACCACTGCAGCATCCCAGTAGTATCATCCTCCCTGGTACGATCTAACTATAAAGCAGACACTTTTAAAGTCACCATCTCCCCCAGCCCCCATCTAGCTAGGGTCAAACAAAAAACTTCTCCAAAGCTGATTACAGCCTCCTGAGGGATGGTATAAACAGGTTCATAGCCCTTTACACTCTCTAGGAACTGGCACCAGTATCCAAAACTACACCAAAGCACTATACCAGCATTTATATAGATTCACGGAATCGGGAATACCTGACGGGACTAAATCATCCTCTGCAAGGAAGAGTAAACCTGTCTGGGGGACATCTGCAATAAATAAACTCTATAGCAAAAGGAAAAAATTGCTGTCCAGGACCAAGAAGGAGCAGGTGCCCAATTGGAAGCAATCTCTCCTAAGCCTGAACAATCAAATAAGATCACTAGTGAAATCCTCCAAAGCAAACTTTGAGTCTAAATTGACCACATCTACTAGAGACAATCATAAAGCCTTCTTTTGCATATGTCCGCAATCTCAAAGGAAGCGCCCAGATCTGTTCAGAACTAGTGGTCAAGGACACCACATATACAAATGTAAATATAGCAAACCTGCTGGCTGACAAATTCAGTGAAAACTTCACCCTTCTGTCCCCCCCCTCCCCCATTAGTAAATCAGGACATCCTCAGTACCTTCCCACTTCCCATTATATCTAGGGAACTGGTCATCACTGCTCTATCAAAGGCAAAAAATACAGCCTCGATGAGACCCGATAACATCCCCAGGCTCATCCTACATGAACTTAGGCAGGAACTTGCAGCACCATTAGACACCCTATTCAACCAAAGCCCGAGTATTGGCTTTGTCTCAGCTGAATGGAGAACAGCCACTGTCATCCCTTTGTACAAAAGTGGAGTATCCTATAGACCCATAAGCCTAACTAGCCTTATCTGCAAGGCTATGGAATGGATTATCATGGACATCATTAACAAGGACATTGACAACCTCCAAACACTCGATCCCACACAGTTTGGCTGCATCAAGGGGAGGGCATGTCTGTTAAATTTGTTCAACTTCTTTGAGACCGTCACCAAAGCCATGGATGAGGGGAAAATGTTGCACACCACCTACCTTGACCTGGCCAAAGCCTGTGGCACTATTCCCCACTCAGGCATAATAAAAAAACTGTCACAACTAGGCATCAATACGTATGTTACCAGATAGGTAGCTAACTGGCTTACTGATAGAACCCACCTAGTCAAAATAGGGGAAGCCACCTCAAGCAGTAGGCCCGTAATGAGCAGCATATCCCAGGGTTCAGTCTTGGGGCCTCTGGTACTTGGGATATACTTTTCTGAGTTGCAGGCCAAAACCAGTGGACTATGGCTGACCTGGTTTGCATATGACTGCAAGCTGGGCAGTGTCATCAGTTCGCCCAGTGATGTAGACATCCACCAAGATGGTCTCACTCAAACAAATGACTGGTGCCAGAAACATGGCCTCAAGCTGAATACCAAAAAATGCATCATCATCCCCTTTGGGGTGAGTGACATCCCCAGAAATTATCACATTAATAACATCCTAAGCACACAATCAGTCATGAGGGATTTGGGCACCCAGGTTGATAGCAACCTGACATTTGACTGCCATATTGCTTCCATTGTAAGGAAAACTTTCTATATGGCCCACCTCATAAGTAAAGGGTATCTCTTCCAGGGACAAGGAGGTCATAACATCACTGTATTTTTCCCTTATACGGCCCATTATTGAGTACAACACCCTGTTCTGCATGTAACTCGCAAAGTACATGCAACAGCTGGAGAGACCACAGAGGTTCCTCACCAGGAGGATCTGTGGCCTCAAAAATCTACCATACACAGGCTAAAATCCCTATGCCTCTACTCTGTTTCAAACAGACTCCTCAGAGGTGATCTCTGTTTGGCATACAAGGCAATCTCGGATCTGCCTTGATGGGACTGCTGCATATCCACAAGTCAAGCTCCACTCGATTAACCCGCATGCATGGCCTCAGCCTGGTCTGTGACATCAAAAGGACTTGTTGGCAAGACAGATTTGTGTCCCAGAGACTCCTCCATTTGTGGAATAGACTCCCTCTCCACATCAAGCAAGAGTACCTCTCTACCCCTTTTTAAGAGCAACTTGGATAACTGGATGGGAAACAGAAAATACATCCCTGGGATTCCGCCTGTGTCCCTGATGGACAGGGACATTGGGTGCTGATTTGTCTAAACATGGGTTAAACTCTTGGCTAGGCTTATAAGGGCCTCGGGGCCAATAGCTTAGTAACTTCCTATGATTGGCCAGGTGGTTAGCAGAAACAGGGGAAATAAAAATCGGCAACATAACTCCTAAAATATGCCTCAAAACATTTTAAGTCTTTTTCAGACTAGAACTGCATGGAATACCTTCCCATCGACAAAAAAAAGAAAAAAAAGAAAAAAAATTTTGACCTACCGTTGCAATTCTACTGTGAGGTCAGGAACAGCGTATTAAAGAAGCTGGATCCAGGACCAGCCCTTTTGAGGCACTAGTTGTGACCCTTCCTCCCAAAAGCTCTCTTGATGCTTAAAGAAATTCTCAGTTAACACCAAAGAAAGCATTTTTTGCAACGGTTTAAGCCACCATGTTGCATCTCTCATATGAAGGGAGATCCCCATTTATATATACACCACCTCCACAGTCACACAATAGCAGGGAAAAGCACACAGCCTTCATTCACTGAAAGGAATTTTCATCAAAAATGTATTTGCAGTATTCTCAGTTTGCATTCAGTTACCTGTCCCACTCCACTCTTCCCTATCTCTCCCTTCTCCTTGTTGTCTGAAGATTTTTCTTCCAGTTCAAAGAGTTTAATGCCATTCCTACCACTCTCATCTGCAAGAAGCTTGTCATTTAGAAGCGAGTCAGAGACCTTACTGATCTCCAGAAGGATTATGTGATTAGGGTTGCCTCTCTCCACCCTCCTGATTGGTTGAGGCTGTGTAGCTCCTCCTGTTCTGGACCCATGCTGGAATTTCTTCAGCAGCCGTCTCTGCTACAAGACCCTTTTAAGCCATAATGTTAGGGCCATTTCTATTGTTTAACACCCCTGAAGTCAGACTCCCTGCACTGTACATCTCTGGGGCTGCTCCTTGGTCTATCTTTATAGACAGACACTATGACTGTTTTCTCCCTAATTCTCTGGTATCCTCCTCCCGATACCGCCCAACTAGTTCTGTCAGTGGTTTAAAACTTAAACAATCCTTAGGGTCTCATGCAGAATCCCAAATGGCCCCTATGCTTTTTACTCTCTCTGACTTCCTAGTGTCCTTGATCTCCTTGTTCCTCAAATCATTATATTTTCCTAATTTTCATGGATCCCCCAGCCAGATAAGCCATGCTGACTCCTCTTTCCCTTAGTCACCCCCTTATCATTTTATACACATCTGCACAAATTCCCCCTTTTTGAGGTGTTCCATAGTGCTTTCATACCCTTTGCTTCATTGCCACCATTCCAGAACCCAGTTTCCAAACACCATTGTTTTCGCATCATCTGATCTCCTAAATCCCAGACCCTTGCCTCTGTGCCCCTTTCTAGCTCTTTTTCACCTCTAACTGCCACTTGGCAATTCTTCCTATCCTGATTTTATTACTCTGTACCTCTCTGTCCTGTCTCAGTTTAAAGACATCATCTTAAAATGACCTTGAATAAAATAATGTTACATTATAAACATTATACATTATAAATAAGGTTATATCATAAACACAAGAAATAGAAGATATCAACAGTGCTATATGTTTGATAAAATACTGACTTCCGAGTAAATTAAGCCTTTTACAACTTGCTGTATGAGCATGAGTCACATTTTAATGTTTGGTGCAGCTGAATGTTTTATATTACTTTTTTTACAATGTATTCTAAGTCTCCTATCATTATTATTATTATTATTATTAGCATTACAATTACATTGTACTACACCTTGTGGAATGTAAATCATAATAGATCTTTATACATTTATTTACTTAGATTTATGTATATTTTGTTCTTTAAGGATGCTTTGTATATGAAGTTTTACTGGCATATGTTGTTTTTGCCATTTGCTTGCTAGCACTGTTTAGCTGTATTCTGAAATATTATAACATAAATGTTTATACTCCAAAAACACAATATAAGTCAAGAAATTTCAGTGCAAATGTTTGAGATTTACAACAAGTGCACATGTTTGCTGTGTTGTTCCAACTCGGTACATACCAACATATGCTGCAGTGATCCCTCTGGTAGTTTTCCAGAATACAGAAGAACATATGTTGGTTATTTGTATACCAAAATAAATGTTAAGCAAATAAGTAAACAGATAAATAAGTATTCCATCTAGTACAGCTGTGGGTGGTTGATTACGTGCCAGTATTTACTCTGATGGGACAATGCTGCTTTACACAGATCTGAAAGAGTGTCTCAGCAAACCAATAATGCTTTAAACTCCCATTCATTTTAACTATTAATTGCAGCAAAAAGGAGTTGAAAGAATAATCTCCTTCCTCTCTCAACTTGCAAGTATAATTCATCTGAAAAAATCAAGAAACAAACCTCACACCAAACAATGCCTCTGAAATAAAAAAGGTAATTAAAAAAACCCAAGAACAAAAAGACAACAAAAATGTCCTTCCTTGAAGTAGCAAGAAACAAAATGACAGATTGTCCCCTTTGTCTTAGCTATGCTAATTGTTTTTTATGGCTTTTACTTGTTTTGCTTTTGTTTACCAGGTTTTTCTGACTGAGATTTAGTCAAAAACCCTTTTCAACTGTGGCTTGGTAAGAAAAGCTCCAACACTGCATATTTATCAGGGAATTTTCGAAGGGCACAGTCACATTATTTGAAGTAGTCTTTCACTCATCTTAGTGGGATAATGGTAGGTGGGTCTGCATATCACTTGTGATAGGTACAGTGGGGCAGCTTCTACCGTCAGGCCATACCCCACTTTAATGCACAATGCTTTAGGAAGCAGCCTGACAAAAGCTCTCACCACGCACTTGCATGGTGAAGGCATAGAAGTATTGCATGTAATGTGCTCATATACCAGTAAGGTAGGGTGGAATTGCTTCTGGATGGCTGTGAAGGTAGTGAGTGTACACATTACTGATTATGTAACTTGGGCTATTCCCTCTTCCTAACTACAACCACCTAAGGATCTCTTAGACCATCATGCCAAGTCATTAAAAGCACCTGATACGACAAGGGATTCCAAAACTCATACTTTAGGACAAAGCTTAGACTTGTATATCTTATAAGTGTTGTATTTTAATTTATGCTTTGCTTAAGTCTGTGTCCTGCACCAAAAATAATATCAGTCCTCTCAAGACTTTCTCTATACTTCTTTCAGCAAATGATGTTACTTTCATGTACTTTGTACACATAGTAAAAGATTGGAAACATCAGCTAGTATTAACTAGATTTATTTATTTAACATTTGTTGACCGGGAAAGTCCGACTAGGTTCCACAGATCCTGTTTTCAGCGGAGGTCCGGGGAGAAATGCTCCAGATGCATGTCTTTAGAATGTGGGAGGAAACTGGAGTACCCGGAGGAAACCCACGCGAACACAGGGAGAACATGCAAACTCCGCACAGAAGGCACTCCGGCCGAGAATTGAACCAGAGATCCTCTTGCTGTGAGGCAACAGCATTAACCGCTGAACCACTGCGCCACCCTAAACTAGATGAGCTTTCTTTATATGAAAACATGCCCAATTAACATAAACTGAGAAAAATAAATTAAAATATTGCCAAATGTTTCCTTTAAAATGACGCTAAAGTCCTCCTGGTTTCACATAACCATTTTGTAAGTCTGAATCTTGAAAACTCTTTGACAGTGTCTATTTAGTTATGCATGTTTATTTAGTGTTTGCTAACTGGGTGATGCTGTAAGCTTCAAATGCATGTTTATGGATACATTTCAGGATAGCAGAACTGTAGAACAGTAGAAAAAGGATACCGAGGGTCTGTGATTGTTTATGAGCTATGAATCATGATTGTATGTGTACATGTGAAGCTAGCTTCAAACATGCAACTGAAATGTCATAACTATTATTTAAGACGTGTAAGAAAATATCTTCTGGGTGCAAAATAATAGCCTATGATGTGCAAATGTAGTAGACAGAGAAGGGATAAGAAAACTCAAACTGGACCAGGTACCGTATTAAGAAACTGCAGGCTGCAGCCAAAGACAGTGACCCACTTAACATGACTGATCAGCTGTCTCAGCTACTGGCAGGTAACGAATAACGCACTGTTGTACCACATACAAGTACTGAGTGATGTAAGGGGAGAAGCGAAATGAGAATCAGGAGTTATTGTGAAATTCCCTATAGTCAAGGTGCTGTCCGATGCTTACTGACGCAAGTTAGAAATTGTTCTACAGAAGTTGTAAGGTAGTGAAGTGTTAGCTAAAGAAAATCAGGATATGCAAGCTACAGTCACAATGACAATACTTTGGTTAATTACAACACAGTATCCCTTGTCAAGAACTGCATATATGTCTTTGAATCTTTAATGAGTGTACAGGATTCATAAAACAATGGCCTGATATATTACTATTTATACAATGAAATAGAAGAATCTTCTAACATCCAAAAGTGACTTCTGCACTTGCCATTTGGCATTAGAAAATTGGGGAGCTATTGTAAAGAAAAATACAAAATTCTGCTTGTAACCCACAAGAATATAAAGCATGTCAGAAGATTAAGATGGCACCTACTGTAAAGGCGACCAGACTTCAGAATCTTTTATGAGCAAGCTGATAATCTGGACTGCTACATGACCACCATACATCTCCATTGAGCTTCTTGGTGATTTTGCACCCATTAAATACACTGTTACAAGGTAAGTCTGAATGCAAATGAATGACACGCTGTAAACATACTCAAGGCAAATAAGAAAATGATCACACTTCCCAGTTTGATCTATCCTTTGTCTGTTACAATGACATGAGATAGTTTGCTTTATGAAGCTATCACATGAACCCTGTGATGGCACAGAGTGACCCACTGCATTTCTTTGATGGTCACTTACCACCACTGCCTAAATCAGAAACATTTACAGAAGCCCTTAGTGCAGACTGGCAGTAAAGGAGTGTATCCATTACCTTTACAGAGGCATTGCTACCTAGTCACAGATCTGCAGTGATTGCTGGCTATATTCATGCCTACAAAGTAGGTGCCCATGATGATTGCAGACAAGCTGCAACATAAGCCTGCATTCTTAAGGGGACTCTCATATGATGATCAATACAAGTTAACTTAGCAATATCAGGATGCTAATGGAATGTCACGATTACTGCATGAAAATCCTGACAAATTATAACTGGGTAGATATGCACTTCCATTTCATATGTTGCAAAGCTATGTCGATACACAGAATAAAGAATGACCCAGTGCTGTCACAAGTGCACGGGCTAGTCATAAAAGGATTAGCTAGAGACGGTAACTTGGTAAACAATTACTTTGCTGTTTGAAAACAGTAGGTAGCTATCTCTTTTATAAGGTGCTTAATTAAAGTGTACAGAGTAGTAATTCCTACCAAGCTGTGTTCCAGGGACTAAATAATATGCATGAGATATCAGGAGACAGTAAAAATGAAGTTCCATGCTTAGAGTTTCATGAGGTAGCCTGGAACCGTTAATTCATTCACTCCTGAACAGCAGGATGGTAATTAATACCATTGCTTCCTGAGGACTTCTTAGCCAGAAAACCCCTTGCTTTCTGTGAGTTTTTCTCCAAAATCCTCTACTGAAAGCATAGTTCATTACATTTATAATATCTAATAAATGATTACATGATAGCTCTTCAGAAGACAACGAGCTTATACATTGCTGTTACTATCGAAGGTCTATCTGAAGATGCTGATTTTATATTGCAAGTTTATGAAAGAAAACATAATTTATTTTGCTTGCAAAAAAATACTAGTTTTACAGTCAAAAAAAGTGTCATGTCTCTCATACATAGAACATGCTTAACACCACACAAATTAGAACCAATATATAATGAAGAAAATAGATGTTGGATGTGTACATCAGTCAATATAGCAATAACCCACGCCTGGGTGTGGGTAATGCTGGATTTACCCACGGTTGGCATGGTTTCATCCCAAGGGCGAAGCCCGAGGGACCAAACAAAGCCAACTGTGGGTAAATCCAGCATTTACCCACACCCAGAAGTGGGTTATTGCTATTATACAATGACATTATTTAAGAAAAAAAAAATTACTTTTCTTAAATAATGGCATTGTATAATGCCTCCTTGCTGCCCTTCCACAGTTGTCTGGTATTCCGCGGCAGTTCTGATGTACTGCGCATGCGTATGCCTACGCAGTACATCAGAGCTGTGGGCAAAAGCAACGGAGAAAGCAAGATCTCCTTTGCTTTTTACTGTTTCGCTATGTTAAATGTGTTTAACATAGCGAGACAGCTTTAAAAAAAGCAACGGAGATCTCCGTTGCTTATTTTAAAGCTGTCTCGCTAGGTTAAACCATTTAACATAGCGAGACAGGTTTTTAAAAAAAAGCAACGGAGAAAGCAAGATCTCCATTGCTTTTTGCACACTGTGTCGCTATGTTAAAAGAGTTTAACATAGCGAGACAGCTTTAAAAAAAGCAATGGAGATCTCTGTTGCTTTTTTTAAACCTGTGTTGCTATGTTAAACTCCTTTAACATAGCGAGACAGTGTTTTAAAAAAGACTTATACTAATGGAAAAAGTCTGGGTGACCGGACCTTTTTCCATTAGTATAAGTCGATTTATAACGTGCACGCTGGCCAATCAGCGTGCACGTTTTGGAATATTAATGGGGAGTCATGGTACAATAGCCAATTGGTAACACATGTTCTATGAATGCCATTTACTTAAATGATATTGGGAAAGTATTAACTATTTGTTACAGGCACTGTTCACTGATAATTGCCAATTTACAATATCTCTAGTTTGTTGAATACACCTGTGCCGTCTTGTGTTCTTGGACAAAAATATATAATTTTGTGGACTCTCCTTGCTATTGCAAGGAAAAATATTACACAGAACTGGAAAGCTGAAACTCCTCCCAGTTTTAAACATTTCAACAACATGGTTTTATCAGTCTTGCAGTTGGAATTGAAAGCAATCAAGGAAAGAACAGAATGGCATACGTCCTTAAGCATTGCCTGGCAGAAAGTAAATCAAGTGCTGGAAACAGAATTATAATCTTATTCAAAGATGCGTTCAAGAAAACAAAGTTTTTCAAATATAGACATCCTATGTAAATTGTTGGTTTTGTAATGTTTGTTTTGGAATTGTTTCTCCACTTTAAGCTATGACTACGTAAATATTTCTTTGATATACATACTCTATATATGTTTGTTTCTGAAAATCAATAAAAATGTATTCAGTAAGAAAAAAGTGTCAAGTCTCCAAGTCTGAAAGACAGCTCTATGATATGGGTGGTAGAACTTCACCTGTTGAAGAGCTTTCCAATAATCTGTGACAAGAGGTGATAGCATATGTTGTTTTGTGATACTGACAAATCTATGAAAAATATGTATATATGTTCACAATATATCCAAACAGTCTTAATCTACAAAGCTGTTTCTGTTAGAGGGCAAACATCAGTGACAAAAATGTGTGCCTTAATGTTTTTAGAAGATCGCACCATTTGTTAACCTGTAGGTCACACTGCAGTTATGAAATGGATTAAATTATAGTGTCATAAATACATTAGTCATAAATGTTTTACCAAAATGCATTTATATCACAGAACATCTTCGCATTATCTACAGTGTTTTACAATATTTTTTAACTAATACCACTGCTTAAGTGCACCACCCTCAGCATGACAGTATCACACATTTTTTGCATTAATGTCAACATGGAAATGTTATACATTCATAACTTTATGCAACAACAAATTAATAGCTCTATCTCTGTACATCCCACGTTGATCATTTCACTGTGTGTGTTTTACAAATAATGTCAGCTAGCAGATGCAACCTTTTTGCCCTTCTTTTATTCACATACCTTTAACAGGACGTTAGAAATTATACTTTGAAAACAGTGATGAATATACTCTGTCAGGAGTACAGGGAAGTCTTCCGTAAAGACAAGTATACTTTTACATGGCACACAGCAGCACTGCTTTCCTGAAGAGTATATTCTTGTAGGAAGCAATGAGTTAAGAATATTGAAGACTTATCAAACATTGTGATTGGATGTCAGATGGTTCATATAATACCACAATAGCTGGAAATGGTGTTCATAAACTAAAATGGATGTACACTTAAACTGGCCTTAAGTAATATGAATGGATCAATGCCTTCTGTAATGGCAATATCAGTATAAAGAGCAGTGTATCAAACAAATATCTTGATCGAGCAAATTACTAATAACAATGGTCAACAGTCTTCATCTGAAAAATTCAAAACATTTGTGAAGTAAAAAAGTCATACAGCCTTAAAGTCTGCACTTTGCCACCCACCCATGAGTGGATTAGCTGAAAATTTAATATCATTCAAGCAGGATATCAGTGCAGTGAGTTGAGCAGTAAGCCCTACAACAAACCACATCATTTTCTTTTTGTGTGTCTCATGCAGCCATGCTACTGATGAATAGAAATTCACATTCTGGGATGGACTTATTGGAGTGGATGTGCAAAGGTGAATGCAAAACATAATTATTTAATATATAAATGATAGGTCATTGAGTCATTTTACCACATGCCAATTAAATTAAATGACAACTAGGCCAAATTGTTTGAAGTACTGGTCATCTGATGTATGCCATTGTTGTAGGACATGGTGTGCTGGTAATATATGCTATTGGTTTAGGACACAGTGTGTCAGTAATCTATTCTATTGTTGTAGGACATGGTGCTTGGTAATATATATCATTATTGTGGGACAGGGTACACTGGTAATATATACCATTGTTGTAGGAGCCATTGTGCCAGTAATGTATACCACTGTTGTAGGACATGATGTGTCACTAATGTATGCCATGATTGTAAGATATGGAGTGCCATTAATATATACCATTGTTGTAGGACATAGTGCAGTAGTAATGTTTGCCATGACTGCAAGACATGGTGTACTAGTAAAGTATACTATTGTTGTAGGACATGATGCAGCAGCACTTTATGCCATTGCTATAGAACATGGTTTGCCAGTAATGTGTACCATTGTTGTGGGATATGTTGTGCTTGTAATTAATACCATTGCTATGGGACATTTGCCAGGAATGTATGTCATTTTTATAGGACATGGTGTACCACTAATATATACCATTGTTGTGAAATATGTTGTGCCAGTAATGAATACTGTTCTTTAGGACATGGTGTACCAGTAATGTATATCACTGTTCAGGAACAGGGTATGTTAAGAAGACACATAGGCTAGGTGAGATACCATTACTGTGAGACATGGCACTTTGATACTTTATATCATTACTGTGGGACATGCCACATTAGTACTTTATAACACTGTTGTTGGACACAGGACATTGTTGTTTTATACCACTGTTGGGGAGTGTGAAGGCTGCCAGCCGAGCTATCTAGAGTTTTGTAAATAATTCTATATAATTTGTGAATGGTAATATGATTTGTATGGTTGTCCTACAAATGTAAGAAAACTTACAAAGCTTCAAGAATGTAACTACAGTGTGTACCCTACTGGAAAAGAACAGAGTTAACTTGCAAAACTCTAAGAAAATAAGTTGACAAGTAAAGAGTTTTACGATTGTGTTTACCACAGCTAGAAGACAAAATGTCCACAGATAGAAATTCTTTCTATTGTCTGGAAACAAAAATAATTACAGGTTGCACAGGTAAAAGTGTGCAACTGTTTTATAATTTCCAGTTCCAGGCAAGCTTTTAACAGATGAGTATTTTTGACACAGAGGTGCTAACTTTTACATTTCTGTTAGACTGGAAACTAAAGCCAGAGGTGAAAAGAATGATGCAATCTGAAATAACCCAGCAAAAATGTATCTGTCTCTGGACCTGTAAACATCCATTCAGCACTTGTATTTGCCTTGCTAATAGTAAGTACTAGATTACACTGTTTTCTCTTAAAGATAGATAGGAATATAGCAAGATTAGTTTAGATGTTTTCTGTATTTATGTGAGACTGTCCTGCAATTTTCATAGGTTTATAGGTAGGTACTAGGCTATCTGTCCGAGGGCATTTATAAGCCTAGCCAGTTGTTTTAAAATATTTCCTGTGATTCTGAACTCTTTCACTGTGTTAAGTTATTGAGTATTGTCTTGTTCTTTTATTATTTATTATTAAATATATTTAAGCCTTTTAATTGTGGCTGGTTTGTTTCGTGATATTTAAGCACTAAGAGTACTTGCATATGTATTTGGTGACACTGTATAGGCCACTTCTAAATAGCCTTAAAGTTTGGTCACATTTACCATTCAGATAATAGTAACATTACACAGTAGAATTGGTCATCCTTTGGTAAGGGTCTTATAGCAGCTGATAAAGGGTGGTTGGTGGCAGTGCTTATTACCTTATAGCCTGGGCAGAAGGGGGCATAGCTAGTAAACCTGTGCCAGCCTTCTCCAGGAGTGTCTGTGTGTTTGTATATAAATCAAATCTTAAAGTGTGTGTGTGTGTGTCAGTTACTTGGGCAGGGACATGAAGCACTGGTTGGACAGACAGGTTGCTGGAGATTGTGGCATGACCACTTGGCTGAGATCTTAACCCTATAGCTGTGCCAGTGGGCAGTCTTATTGGGGACCTGGAGAGGGGAAGAAACAAGTCCCAGAGTGACTGTGATCTCTGTGTGCTCTTAAGGGAAGTTGTACTTTACTGTGTGTGTACTTGTCATCCTCCCAATTTCCATATCCCTCACTGGTGTTAGTGGTGAAGATTGAGGCTCCTTGATTACTAGGCCAGTGCAGGGGTGTCACACGGGGCATGGCACATTGTCATGTCCTACAACAATGATAGAAAGTACCATAATGAGAAGTCATGGGCTAGATGGGAAGTGCTTAATGTCATCATAGTCTACAGCTAGATGGGAAGTGCTTAATGTCATCGTAGTCCACAGCTAGATGGTAGGCAGTTTACGTTTTATAACCAGCTGATGACAGTCTAGTGATAAGACCTTATTTTCTGGTATCATTCTAAGGAGGTTCAATATTTGTCAGCATGGAAGGAGATTGTCAGCAGACCATGATGCTTTGCCGGGGATGGTCTGCATCTCTCCTCTCTAGGCTTTCAAATATTAGCTAAAACATTGTCTTCCCTATAGTGCCTTTTTTAGGCAATGCTGAACTGAAAGTACTTCTGACATAGAAAATCAAAACCAAGAACATCAAAAGGTATTACTGCTCAATGCTAGGAGCTTAAACAAAAAGCTCCACTTCCTAGAAGCTGCCTTTACCTTAAAGTATGCTGACATCTGTGCAGTCACTGAGACATGGTCTAAAGCCATGAAGAGCACACTAAGTGTGTTAGGTTATAATGCCTTCCATACATTTAGGCCAGCTACTTCACAGGCAGGGACTAAAGGTGGAGGTGTCTCTATTTACATAAAAGATTAAATATACATCAAGGCTGGTCAAACATGACAATGCCCTTGAGCTGTTCTATGTTTAAATCACCATAGGTAAAATCCAATACTACTTCCTTGCAAGCTATAGGTCCCTCTCTATGACCCAGGAAACCCATACCATGTATTTAAGCTTATTAGAAACACTAACCAACTCAATATCATATTCATGGGTGACTTTAATTACCCCACTATTGTCTGGGAATCCTATATGACACCAAACGTACATGAACAGAAATTCCTGGGTTTTGTAAACACACACTCCCTTAACCAGATAGTCAATACACCAACCAGGGGTACAACCATACTGGATATGGTCCTCACTAATATGGGAGAGTGCTGCACACCCTCTACTTTAATGCCTTCCCTGGTAAGGTCAAACCATAAAATGGTCTCCTTTGAAGTAAAAATAAAACCTGGACACCCAGCTAAACATGGAATATTCAGGAACTACTCTAAGGCTAACCTCCTGTTATTAAGTGAGAACCTGACAAAATTTCAAGCCCCCATAAACCCTGACAATACTGCTGCCTATGCAGAACTGTTCACAGAAACCCTGTACAAGCATGTTAATAGCTGCACAGAGGCAGCTGTACCCACTAGGAAGAAGTACAGAACTAACTCAAAAAACAAGCCACCCTGGTGGAATCACAAAATCAGTAGGCTGTACAAAAGAAAATCATGGCAAACATTAGAAGGTGTAGCACCTAGCAGGATAAAAGCACTCTCATCAAACTAAACAAACAACTCAGAGAACAAATAAAGTCTACCAAAGCCAAACTTGAGGAAAGTCTGGCATCCCAGGCCAAGGGCAACCACATAGCATTCCTTAGCAAGTCTGCAACCTCAAAGGCAATATTTAATTGTGTGCAGAGCTCATTGTAACTGCAGCCACCTATACTGAGCCAGAAGACATAGCAAACCACCTGGCTGATAAATTCAGCTCCAACTTTACCCCTCTCTCCCCCTCAACCTTCCCTCAGGAAATATCAAATATAACTCCCTCTGCTATCACAGGGGAACAGGTCCTTAATGCTCTCTCAAAGACCAAGAACACTGCATCAGTGGTTCCAGATAATATCCCAAAATGCCTTCTAAATAGCATAAAACATGGCCTGTCAGGGCCTCTGGAATTACTATTTAACTGTAGCCTCCAAACAAGTTTTGTGCCTCATGAATGGACAAAGGCAACAGTCATCCATCTCACAAAGGTGGGCCATCTACAGACCCTGGAAACTACAGACCCACAAGTCTCACTAGTCATATGTAAATCTATGGAAAATTATCATGGAGATCATCAGTATAGATATAGTAAACATCCAGACACTGGACCCAACACAGTTTGGTTTCATCAAGGGCAGATCATGCCTACTCAGTCTGGTGGACTTCTTTGAGAAAGTCACCAAAGTAATGGATGAGGGCAAAATTGTTCACCCTGCCTACCTTGACCTGGCCAAGGCATTTGACACAACACCCCATTCTGGCATTGTTGACAAAATCAAGAGCTTAGATACAAACCCATATGTCACCCAGTGGATAGCCAACTGGCTCATAGACAGGACCAAGGAAGTTAGAATTAGGGAGTCCACCTCTACAAAGAAGCAGTCACAAGTGGAGTCCCTCAGGGATCTGTCCTTGGGACAGGTCTTTTTTGGCATTTACTTAGAAGTCAAGGCCAATGTCAGTGATCTCTGGTTGACTAAATTTGCAGATGATTGCAAATTTGGAGCGGTCATTGAATCTCACACTAACACAAATTTCTCCAGGAGGGGCTGACACAGGCAAACAACGTGTGCCATTGACTAAAACTAAATGCCAAGAAATGCATAATGGTATCATTTGGAAAGTCATCCATCACTCATAACTATCATATTGACAACACACACCTTAGAGTTGATCCAGTAGTCAGGGACTTGGGGACACACATAGATAGCAATCTAGCCTTTGATCATCATGTGTCTACACTGGTGAGGAAATCATTCTACATTTTGCAACTTATAAACAAAGATATGGCATCTAAGTCCAAGGAAGTCATTGTTCCACTGTATTCAGCATTCATCAGACCTATCATTGAGTACAATGCCCCCTGTGGTATGCACCTAACTAGGCATATCCAACAATTGGAACATCCACAACGGTTTCTCACTAAAAGAATACAGGGTGTACATAAAATGCAGACCACCTCAAGGCCCTATCCCTGTATTCTGTCTCCTACAGGTTTTGATGGGAGATCTATGCCTGGCATACAGGACATTGTCAGACCCCACTCTGATGGACCTCCTGCATATCCAGAAAACAAACAACACTGAATTACCCATTCTAAAGACTTAACCTTGCCTGTGATATAAATAGGACCTGCTGTAGAGATAGGTATATATCCCAGAGACTACCACGTCTATGGAACAGGCTCCCCATGCATGTGAAGCAGAGTTTGTCCCTAACCCAATTCAAGTTCAACTTGAACAATTGGATGGGAAACCAGAAATTCATCCCTGGTTTAGCACCTCTGTATAATGGACACAGGTAACCTGTGAATGGTTCATCTCCCAGGCCCATGCTTACACTTATCAAGGGTATCAGAATGTGTCAGAGATTTGGGATGCATGGCTAGGCTTAAAAGGCCCTTGTGGTTGTTAGCCTAGTAAACACCTACGAACCTATGAATCTGTCAACCAGTTCTTCATAGCACATACATTAATACAAGTCTTATTGGTTTCTGTAACATACAAGTAATTTTTACCAGTGATACATACTAACCACTACATATAAAGGCACCATCATTTGACTTAGCTTTTCTGTCTTGCTTCATAGGAATCCCCAGAAGTGTGCTCACATTCCCCTCAGCAAAAGTTACATGCCATGTCTTGGCCAATCTCCAATCAACCCAAGGCTGTCTTGTTGCCCTGCACTGTGAGACCCTGCATCGGTGGAACACTAAAGTGCTTTCAGCTGCACTAGTTCCCCTCAGCAAAAGTTACATCCTGTGTCTTGGTCAACCTCCAATCAACCCAAGGCTATCTCGTTGCCCTGCACTGTGAGACCCTGTGTTGGTGGAACACTAAAGTGCTTTCAGCTACACTAGTGTATGTTAGAGTTGTATTTAATCTGTCCTCCAAACAGAAGACTGTTTCCCCTTTCACTGCCCCCCCCCCCCATTTCTCTCTTCCTATAGTACTCCTAGGTCAATTACTTAAAACTACTTTCTCTTTGAAAAAGTTTACGTATGTACCTGCAGCCCATACTTCTTTTGTTTTTCCCTGCAGAAGTAGTGGTCCATTTCACCACTCTGTACTAGATTAGTAGTATAACATTTGTAGTTATTAGGTAAATACACCACCACACTGACCTGCAATTAACTTGGCTTGGTTTTCCTGTTTTCTTTTTAGCAGCTGGCTTAGTCCAGTTTTTCTGACTTTCAACCTTGCATTACTTTGTCTCTATACCTTCCCCCACCTTGAACCTGCACACCTCCCAACCCACTTCTGCTTAATTACAGAGGCATCAAAAAGCCTGATGTAGAAAGGCACCATCAAACTCCTTAAGTTTTTGTACATTTAAGTGCATCCGGGTGTTTCCCTCCTTGCTGCAAAGTTAAAAAATAACCTCCTGCTAACCTGAAGGCATTCCTGAAGCTGACTCCTTGCCTGGCTTCATAAAGCTTGTACTCCTAAAGTTTTTGTACTTGTATGTTGCAAAATACCTTTTTACTACCTTTCTGTAGTGCCTATAACTGCTTGTTAACCCTCCGGTGTGAGATTTAGTAGCCTATCGCAGACCCAAGGCCATTTCCTCCCTCCACCCTTTGTCCCCTCATCCTATATCTTATCCCTTTGGAATAGCTTCTTGCCTACCACCTCCAGCTTCTATTACCCCCCCTGACCACTAGGTGGCAGTCTTTACCTACACTATATTCTAGTATTAAAACCAACTATCCCTCAGGTTCTACACCCATTCTTTGGCATTTCAGTACAATTCTAATCCCCCTCTCTGCACATGAGAACCTCACTCTCGCTTTACTAAATCATCTATACATATCTAATAAGCTTATATACTCTGCTCCCCAGTTTTCACTTTAGTTACTTCTGTATTACGCCAAACACAAAAGACATCTGATGGTCTTTTGGCTGAACTTACCTTACTGCTCTTGCCCGCTCCATTCACCCTGCGGGCTCACTCCACTCCCCTACCCTACCCCCAATTCCCACACACCCCAAGGAATCTTTCCTTATACTGCTGGAAGCCACACCCCCACCCCACATCAACTAATAGCTCAACATATCTCATTACATACTCAACCATCTATTACTAATTTACTCACACCTTCTACTATCTATACTTTCCTCATTAAACAAACCTATCTCATATTTGCCCTTCTATAACCCCTTATTTTCTCATTACTTACATTCCCCCATTCTCATTATGTCAACCCCTGCCTTACTAAAACTCTCTAATTTCCTCCTCTTGCCCATAATTCTTTCCACTCTACTTCTATCTCATAGCCTCACAGGCTATGAATTCCTAACCTCCTTTCAATTTCAACACTCCTTTAAACAAACTTCCCCTTTCTATCTATCAGCCTCACAAACCCACAGTAACATTACATCCCCATCAGCCTACCTTCTCCCACAGTTTCGCAGATTAAACCATATTAAGTTTTTCCAAACCAGAAAAATAGACCCTAGTTTATGTAAACTAGTAAAACTTCCACACAATCCTCAGTACCTACTACTACACGGTGACATTCACCCAAACCCAGGGCCTGGTAATACCTTCTCTGACTCCCATTCTTCCTTCACCTCTATTTCCCATACCCCCTCTTCTTCCTCGAACTCTCTTCTCATTGCCCACCTCAATATTCGTATTTTAAATAACAAAATTACCCAACTCCATGCCCTACTAGACTTGTATTCCTTTGACATCCTATGTCTCACAGAAACCTGGCTCAAACCAGTTACTAAAGACAATGATATCATCCCTCCAGGTTATAACATCCTTGACCGCCCTAACAAAAAGGGTGGGGGATAGCGATATTGTTTAAATCTAAACTACAGGTAACCTCACTAAACACTCAACCTCCCTTACCTAACAATGCTGAAATCTTAATATCTAAGCTCCAAATTAATGCTAATAAATCTATATACATCATTTGCTCTTACATCCCCCTAGGCAACAACATAAGTGCTCTTGAAAATATCCTTAACTGACTTTCCACATCATTTCCACAAGAAACCATTCTCCTTGGAGACTTTAATATTGACTGGAACTGTTGTATTTCTGATAAACCTACATCTCACATTAATCTCTATGGCTTCTATCAAACTATCACTGACCCTACCAGAACCCATAAACCCAGCAACAAACAAACTACCTTAGACTGGATACTAGTCAACAATAACCCCCACTCTTACAAAATAGGCATACTTCCTGATGATATTAGTGACCACTCTCTTACCTTTATAACTAGACAAAAGATCACCATTCCCACTCAACTAAACTATAGAACCACCAGGAACAAAAAGAACCTGAACCTAGGTAACTTTCAAGCAGAGCTAAAAGCCTGCAATTGGTCACCCCTCAATGAAGCAGTCTCTTTTTTTAACAATACATTCCTAAAAAATCCTTGAGTACCATGCCCCCTCTCGTACTATTAAAATTAGGAACAAACCTGCTCCCTGGCTCTCAAATGAGACAAGGCAAAAAATGAGACTGAGAAATAAAATCTGGAATATATGGAGAAGTACCAAAGACCCTATTGATCATGTAAACTTTAGACAGCTCAGGAATGCCACTAAAAAAATCAATATTCCTCTATAAAAAAACTATTACCTTAAATTCCAACAAACTCTATATCCAAACTCAAAAAAATTTTGGTCAGGATTAAATAAATTACTCCATCCTGAACAAGCCAAAACACCTACCCCCTCTAACTTGACTCATAATTCTCCCAACCAAATTGCTGATATTTTTAACAATTTTTTTTCAGAAACTGTTCAATCTTTAGCAGATACCTTACCACCACTGACTCATCCATGCCAACCACTGACTCATCCTTGCCAACCACCCTACCCCAAGTATTACAACTGAAGCCTGTCCCAAAATCTCTCATACACTCGCTACTTCTTAAGCTTAGACCATGCACTCCATCAGCTGACCTCCTCCCAGCTGAATACCTTCAAATGGCAGCTGGAGTGCTTGCCTACCCTGTTTCCATCTTAATTAACAGAACCATTACAGAAAGTTCCATCCGATCCCTCTGGAAAGTCTCGTATATTATCCCACTGCATTGGGTGGGAACTCAAATGAACTCCCAAACTTCCGCCCCATAGCCCTACTTTCCCCCATAGCAAAAATTATGGAGAGATGAATTCACCATCAGCTACTTGATCATCTCCTCCAAAACCACCTGCTAGTTGACTGCCAGCATGGTTTTAGGCCTTTCCATAATACTACAACTGCTCTACTATCCTTTTCTGACTGCATTAATAAAAATCGTAACAACAGCTTACTGTCCTCAGCCCTCTTTATCAACCTCTCAAAAGCATTTGATATGGTTAATCATCAATTACTGTTAAACTCACTCAAATCACTTTCTCTAGCTACCCAGACAGTTAATTGGTTCAAGTCCTATCTAGGAAATAGAGAACAAGCAGTCCTCTGGGAAAATAAACTATCTACTCTTCTCCCTATAACTCTTGGAGTCCCACAAGGCTGTATTCTGTGACCCCTCCTCTTCACTATTTTCATAAATGATCTGAAAATTGCCCTTCCACAAACCACCTACATATAA
Source organism: Protopterus annectens (assembly GCF_019279795.1). Taxonomy (NCBI): domain Eukaryota; kingdom Metazoa; phylum Chordata; order Ceratodontiformes; family Protopteridae; genus Protopterus; species Protopterus annectens. The sequence continues at coordinate 165,226,149 of NC_056749.1, forward strand.
TATGCAGACAACTCGACATTAATATGTTCAGCCTCCTCGCCTGCTGGACTTCATTCGAGTACCCAAGCAGTATTTACCTTAGTTGAAAACTGGTTCCATCAATGCTGTCTCCTCCTTAACCCCAAAAACCTAAATTGGTACTATTCTCTCCCACTCAGAAGTCTCCTGCTATCAACTTCACAATTACATCTAATAATGGTACTGTAATAACTCCGGACACAACCACCAAACAGACACGCATATCAACCTAACCATTAAATCAGTTAATAAAAAACTTGGTTTCCTCTACAGACTTAAACCCTATCTCACACCTCTAGCTAGGACTGCTATAGCCTAAACTCACTCAATCTCTACCCTTCTCTATGCATCCCCAATCTATACCAACCTATCTAAAATAATCTTCATAAGTTGGAAACAGCCTATAATAACATAGCTAGATTTGCCACTGGTGCCCCTTTTCAAACCCACCACTGCCAAAATCTTAAATTGCTAGGATGGCTGGAATTGCAAAGCCAGATTCTTTTCCAGCAACTTACTACTATACACAAGGTCTTACACCATTCCACAGATGCACCCATACTCTGTACCCTCATCTGCCCATATAAAAATCTAACAACCCTTCGATCCGCTAATAAGGTACTAGTAGCTACCCTAAAGTCCAACAACAAATCTGGAGATAAGCTTGTTCTCGAACTCTATTGGTAACTCTTGGAACACTCTTCCAACTGAACTAACAGCCCTTTCTTCTACCCCACTTTTCAAGAAGCAATTAAGAATCTTCCTTAAAGCCCAATGCCTTTGCCCATGCACAAATCCTGACACTTTCTCCCCTAGCAGGACCATTCTTTACTATCTATCTTTAACATGCTATTTCAGGTGCTCTGATATTCTCTCTTATTTCCTACTGTAGTAGCTTACCTCCTAAGATTTGGTAAACTTTATAAACAATGCTACCCTCACAAAAAAAAAAAAAGTTTTATTAATCCTTTTACTCAAAATTTTTAATTTATTTAGTCGGGTATGTTACTGTAACAGTACTATATAAATGTTCCTGTATTTGAAATGTTTTACCTGTCTGACATCTGTATTGTATATGGTCAAGATTTCTGTCTTGTAAATTGTCTTAATGTGGAGCTTTTCTCCCCGGGCCTCTGCTGATAATGGACATACATCCAGTTGGACTATCCCGGTCAACAAATGTAAAATAAATAAAAATAAATAAATATTGCAAAGTTTTCTCCTCACCATGTTTCTGGGACTCCAAATTTTTAAAGAAGAAAAATGTCATCTTTTTATATATGCTTTTATTAAGGAATAAAGGGATATATGAAAAATTCTGTGTAAAACATTTCAGTACAACAATGCAAAATGATAGACAAGTCTTTAATGCACTCCAACTAAGAAAATCCTCTATTCAGCTTTACTATGACCTCATAAGCTATCTATTGTACTCAGAGCAGATCTGTCTATGCATCAGTCTAGGATGATCGGTCACTACTTTCACAGCCACAGCAGTGGTACTAGCTTCATCTTCTGTACTGACAACAGTGACAGGGTTCATCTGTATTCATTGCTGATGGGAACATCTTTCTTCCATGGTTCCCAAAGAGAAGATACCAATTTTGTCATGTTGCAAGCTAGTCCTATGTCTCCATCTCAGTAGGATGAAAGGAAAAAGTCCGTTATTAAAAAACAAACCCATACACCTTAACTATAACTGACCTAATTCTCACTACATTTACTGTTATTTTAGAACTTATAAAAGAATATATAAAAGTAAGGCCTGTAATTGTCAGAAATGATACTGAGAAGACAGACAAAAACCTTGTACAGAACTGGTGCTAGAACTATGTCAAAGTTCGGGTAATGTATTTTACTTTAATTCCATAGTAAATTTTGCCATATAACAAATATACAAATATTTAAATGAACAACAGATTTCTGTGTTGACATACTCTTCAGTGAGACAAAAAAAGCAAATCACATCTTAGAGCTGGGTTGCCTCTGGTCGAGAAACTGACATTTAGAATTTGGCAGCCCAGGCTGGGAAACAAACATGGGTCACTGAAGCATCAGCAGGAGCCAGGATGGGTAAAGCATCACATTGCAGTTGTCCTTTCCAGAACAGTAATGCTAGGGTTATGCCAACACTTTGGAGCTTACAGTATACTGAATGGACAAATTCTAGATGAGTCCCTGTATCTGAAGCAATAGAAAAAAAAGAGAGATTAAAATGTAGGGGCTGGACATATAAATAAGGACACTAGAAACCTGATTTACTAAAAAGGGCCTCTGTCAAAATAAACATAAGCAATGTTATGTGTTGTCATTCATGTAGCATTAGTGATCACCTACTGCATTATACCATCAAGCAGCAACTAACATTGAAAGTAAGAGAAAATATCAGAAGGGTCCTGGCAAACAAGGCTTGAAGAAAAAAAAGTCGTCTTGTTCATAAGAAAAGCAGGTGAAGGCTATAGGCATTAGATAAAATAACTAAGCTAGTACTAAAGCCAATTACGCTGAGTGAGAATATTCCAGAAAGACTGTCAAGGTCAGGGTCTTCCCCTCCTTCAGACCTTTATATCTCTATTGTCCCTTTTGATATAGCAGAAGTATCCATTAGTCCATGCTTTTTAAACACATCATTCAAAAGATGTAGGTCTCCCACTGCAGAGCAGCAGAGAAAATTAACAAGGGTACTATTACAGCTTCAGCTACTATGGATCACTGCATGTAATACAGAAAAGCCACTGATGACTGTGATAAGTCATGTCATTCTAAATGTGCTCATAACATTTAATGACATCCTCTTGTTGATATAACAAATGGTATACTAACAATACCTTCACACTTAGCATAGAAAAAAAGAATGGAAGGTCTACAGAACTGATTTACTACAGGCTAATTAAGAAATTATTAAACTAAGGCTTTAAGAGAGATATCACTAACACAGCTTTATCAGTGACATTACACAATCACATGATGAGAAAGTAATGTTTCCTTTGCTTCATTAAACTTTATAGGTAATATACATAACGCATAATTAAAGTAACTGTTTACAGCTTAGCATTAGTTGTCACTGAGAAATGAATATTTCTCAGACAGCAAAGAAAGCCACACAAATCTCTAGATAGTGCCTGACATTTCCAGCAATCAGCTAGCAACTTTCATTTCACTGGATCCTTACAGTGAGTTGTTTCTGCAAGGGAATGTGTTCAGTACTGCCAAAGGGCACAGGTAAAAAAAAAACAAGGTCATATTAAAAGATAATTTAAACACTTGCTAACCTTAGTGGTTCTCAAATCATACAATGAATGCAAATTCTTACCAGCAGAGGTCTGAATAGTCAAATATATGGATGCAAACCACTGCTTCACTTTCATTATACACCGCATTCAACTTTGCAACTGAATTTCCATCCAAAACTATATGTTAAGTAAGAGTTCTAGCGGTGTTAGTCTGTCAGATCATAACAAATTCTAGCTAAACAAATTTACTAAAGAAAAGACTACGCCACTGTGGCATTATGACATCCATTGCACAATTCGTCTGCTGCATAAAAAGTCAGATTGTCTCCAACTTTTGTTGTCTAACAAATTATAATATAGGGGGAACATTTTTGAATAATAATGCACTTGTATTGCTGAGAGTAATATGTTCAGTATCACTTGTGTGGAAAAGAATAAATGAGTGATAATCTAAAATAACATATTTCTAGTGGATTCCTATCAAATATTCGAATGGACAAATTGTCGAACGTCATATGGTTGAACCCATATCATCAACACTTCAGCGAACTGTTCTGACTGAGATCGCATTACAGTAGGGATCAGGAAATTTGTCCTTTTCCCCACTGTAATGCAATCTCAGAGTTAGTATAACAAGGGTGTGGGGGGGTTGCCTTTGTTTCACTGGATTGAATTATCAATGATATGGGTTCGACCATATGACGTTCAACAAGTTGTCCTTTTGATTATTTGATAGGTATCCGTTTCTGGTAAATACGGCTGATGCAGTGCCTGCCTTGTAACTGCCTGTTACTTTGTCACTAAACAAACTGGTGAACAATAAAAATTATAATGTATAATCAAATCAAATCAGGAATGCATGCAAGGTACTTACCTATGAACCTATAAGAGATCAAGCAACTTTATGTCCCAAAGTATTGTAGTAATCAAAATCTTGAACCAAAACATTCATTTATAGTTTACATTTTTTTAGCATCTGTACTGCTTCTTAGCAGCTTGGGTCTAAAAATTGGTGTAAATATTATCTTTCTGTTACAGATGTGGCCATAAAATAATACATGATATACTAAACTGTGTAGAAAAATTTAACATTACTTCTGTCAAATTTATCATCATAGTAATTAGCCAAAACATAACATGTTTTAAGTATATCATCTACTTGTAATGCAATACTTGCATTTGTAGTCAAAAGATCAGTGGGTACACGTGGTAGAAATGCACTTTACTGATAAATGCGGTCACTAAGAATGTGATATTATTTGCACAGTCAACTGACTGCTATTAGGAGGTGAACTAGAAGAAAGTCATGTATGGAAAACATAGTATTGGCAGCTAGCCTGTATTTTATCAAGGGTGTTATAGTGACATCATATGGATTAAGTGACATCATGCTATGAAAAATGTCACTTAATCCATATGATGTCACTATAACACCCTTGATTAAAAAATGCAGCCACTCAAGGAATCCTGGGCAGAGATAAACGTTAGTCATCATGTTGCAGTTCAGTATTGTAAGGATTAACATGGAATCATGAGTATAAATTTCAATTTTGATTCCATGCATAATAAACTCCATATGGTATCTCTAATAACAGTAACAGTAATAAAACTAACCAGGGGGTTAGCAAGAAGTTACATACAAAATCTTGACCCATGCATGACTATTTTGATTAAAAAACATGTGTATAAAACTAATTTATACTATAGACAAACGGTCACAGTGTTTTAAACAAACAGGGTATAAAGAGTAGGGAATGATGAAAGAAAAATATGACAACACAACTGTGCAACTTGCAAGAATTATACAGTCACTATGTTTTGTATGGGAATCAGCCTGAGTGACTCATCTAATACTAGTAAAAGGTTTACCAGTATATGACTTTTGTTTCTTCTAATGACAGTGTACTCATCCAGCAGAGAAATATGAGCAAGAATAGCATTTTAAAAATCTGTCAGTGTTCACTGACATGGCTATTGTAATAAAACTGTGTATTTCCCTTGAAACTAGGTTTATGACATTGAATACAAGATGATGATCAATGGAGAAGTAAAGAAGACCCTGATGGAAATTGATTCTGCAAACAGGCTTGAGTCCTTCAGAACAGGAAATGCCAGTGATGAGGTCCTAGAAATCCATGACTTTAAGAATGTGAGTACTGTGTGTGCATGTGTGGTTATGTCACTCTAAATTTTTTTTTCCCCTCTGACAGTGCAGTCATTTGCATGAAATATCACTCTGTCTTAATTGACCTTGTAATAAATATTAAAAGCCTTAAGACTTGGAAGTAAACAATTTTAGTTTTGGCTTATTATTGTTAGTCTGAAAATGAGATATTTGTTGTACAGAATTAACAATGGATAAGAAACTTAAATTACAAATGTCAATGATAAACCAAACTTAAAAATAATATTTAGCTCATATGGTTAAAGCTAGAAACAACTAGCAGGAGTTATCCTGTCGTCCTGGGTTTGATTTCATCTGAGCAACTCATTTAATCAGGAAGTGCTACCATGTTGTCACTGAAAAGAGGACATTTTGCATAGTAGCTGATTAAAAAAATACACAGTAAAATGATTTCATATTATTTTCAAGCTGTTAACAGAAAACTCACTTACCCCCTCTGGAAAGGGAAAAGGATTTGGAACAGATTACCCTTTTCAAATACCTTCAGTTCTGGCTAGATCATATGCTAAACGTTTGCAGAGTAAGGGGAAGTAGTTATTCTTCACAATTACCTATTGCTTACTACAAATGTTATATATCTTATAGCTGTCACTTTAGTCCACCGTCGCCTCACTTTCAGCTGCCCAGTTTATGAAGTGGCATGTATTTATTTGGTCATCTTAAAATACTACTCAGCTATCTCTGCCTCTTTCCTGTCTGGATGAACATGCATGCATATGGCTGCTACCTTTGTCCCAAACCAGATGGCCACATATCTTCACAGGCAGACTGAGGTACCAGGCTTAACGGTCACATATCATCACAGGCAGACTGATGTACCAGGCTTAATGGCCATATATCTTCACAGGCAGACTGAGGTGTACCAGGCTTACCTAATCCCAACATTCTACTTCTAGGTTCTCTGCAACATTGTTTGCCTAATAAAAGTGATGTTACATTGTTACACATGCAGATGTTTGGCCATGTTGCTTTAGAAATGCAGACTTATTGAAGTCTGCTTGAAGTGATATTAATTTATAGTAACTACACCTCAGTAGATAAACAACCTTTCTGAAACCTTAGATGAAATCAAAAATCTCCAAGATTGTTATGTCTGGGATTGTTTAAGACATTTTAGATAAATGCATCTGTTCTCACGAGTTAGCAGCAGCATTTGGCAAACTGAATTATTCAGTGCAACAATACAAAGTCATTAAGAAAATGAAGCCCCAAACTCTGTGCATGTCGGTCATTTATTCCTCATCGGAATTCCAGACTGGGAGCCCAAATATCCCTACCGGACCCTTTCTATCACAAAATAAAGTGCCCTGCCTTGCCTATAAATTTAATTAAAGGCATAGTGTAACCTACAAAGGCTATTCATAGGTACTATAAATTAAGCATGCCATTATGATACCAGGTATGGAGAAAAACAGCAGTCCCCCATTTAGAAACAGTGGATGGATTCATACACCACACTGCAGTTAATGTTGCTCAGAGATGGAAAATGATTTAAATATATATATTTTCCAATACAACTGATATCATGGAATATTAGGGAATACTGAGTGAGATCCTTGTCAGTCTGTGTTGTATCCTGCAGCACTGATTGTTAGATTGGTCACTGCAATAGGAAAGCAGGTATACTGAGTAAATCCCCCCCCCCCCCTTGCATGCATGCATGCATGCATATGCAGCCAAATATGGAAATATCCTTTCTAGCTTGATCTGCTCAGTGTTAGGGTAGCAGTAATTTGTATTACTTATTCATATATTCATTTATTAATGAAGTTCTACTATTAGGCATAGATGCCTCTTTTCATGGATGAGCTAGGAACTGTACATTTGGCTTAACTGGAGCCGCACAGTTTGTAAGCTGAGACAGACAGAATCCATTCCTGTTAATTGTAACACTGGAGCTTCTGAACCTTTAATTGCAGTTTAAATGAGAGTTAGCTCTTAAAGGGGAACTGAAAATTATGTAGTGAAAACTAAAAAAAAAAAAAACAAAAAATAGAACTATCACATCTGGCCCTTTTTCCTTATGATTTCTTCAAAGAATTTATCCATTTCCTCCAAAATTACAAAAATCACTATACCATTTCTACAGAACCCCCATTATTTGCATCTCCCTTCTACCATCTCCTCAAAAAAATAAATAAATAAATAAATAAATAAAGGGCATTAAAAAACACTCGTTGTTGTTTCCTAATGCTGATTGCTAACAGCCACCATCCTTTGTTTGTTAAAATATACTGAGAACACTTAGCTCACCACCTCACTTCTTTGACTTCTGTAACCTTTTCCTCTAAAATAATACCATTCCTTGCACCCTATTACAGAAAACATTCTTCTTAGCATTGACAAAGACCTTTCCTTGATTTATTGACATTTATTTACCGTGAAAGTCCCACTGGGTGTAGGTGCTCTTTTTCACCGGAGGTCTGGGGGGGAAAGCTCCAAGGTATCCTATTTAATGCAATCAATATTTACAGTAAAGAATTTTGTAATGCAGTTTCAGTGAATACACAGCATAATAGTCAGTATAATAAAATGTGTATTGATATTTACAGACAGAAGAGTGATGTATAAGATAGGTAGGCATAATTTAAGAAACGCAATAGATCAAAGCATTACAGAAGATAAGCAAGTTTGAGTGTTAACAGAGAAGTATTGATGGAATAGTAATTTGGTTGTGCCAATAAGAAGTAGGTATGGTAGTTTAAGTAGAACAATAAAGTGAGGTATTAGAAGGGGATAAGCAGGATAACTGATTTAGGGCTTTAAAGGGAGGTATGAGAAAGGTGATAGTGTTAGAGAGCTATGTCCCAGATGAGGTGCAGTGACAAAGCTAGCAGGCAGAGAGGAACTCTTTTAATAATGATTTGAAAAGATGAAGGTGTGTGATAAACCTGACAGAAATAAGAATTTTATTCCCAGTTCTAGCTACACTATTGGAATAGAGACTGACCCCCACCCTTTGTGGTTTCTAGACGCTAATTGGCTTGAAGTACCACAATTATCTATTCAGTTCACTCACGGCCACATGAAATAGTTCTAGACCCCTTGGCCAGTTCAGTGACTACAGATTCTGTAAAAGTTGTATAGCTGAAATAAGTTCAAAATTTTCAATCAGTGTCCATCTATCCAAAAGGGACCTCGGGGTTCTGTCTTGTTACTAGTACTCCTTGAAATCTTTAGTAACAAAACCCCTTCTCACTAAAATCATTAGTAACAAAATCCCTTCTGACCTTTCACACCTTCTGCAAAGCCATAGCTATATCTAAAATAAAAAGAGTTCCACACATGGAAAACAAAAAGGAAAAAAAATATCTTTTAATCACAAATTATGTTAACACAACCTATTCTTTCATGTTTAACATCAGCAGATTTGATCAGGCACTGTAATAATACACAATTATGCTCATCAAATAGAAAAAAAACAAATATATTAATTTAAAACAAATAAAATGACGGAATACTACAATGAAAAGGTCTTCATTACATTCATATACTCAGTCACCAATTTAAGAAAAACTTTGCAAAGAATCAAATAAAATGGTGACAATACCATAACAACATTACAGCTTTGCCTGCAACTTGAACAAGTCTCTCTGCAGTGTTTATAAACTGGTGTAACAAGGTATATAAATATTCAAGGGAGTTTGCTGCTTATAGGATCATAGGAAGTTACTAGGCTAATGTTCCTAGGGCCCTTACAGCCTAACCAAGTTCTAACCTTGTTTTCATGATCAGCACCTATTGCCCCTGTCCAAGAGAGACACAGGTAGAACCCCGGGGTGAATTTACGGTTACCAATCCAATTGTCCAGAATGCATTTGAAGAGGGACAAGTAGGTGTTCTGTTTGACATGAAGTGGGAGTCTGTTCCAAAGGTGTGTTAACATCTGTGAGACAAATCTGTCTCCCCAGCAGGTTCTGTTAATGTCACATACCAGGTTAAGGTCCTTAGAGTGAGTAACCCATGTGCCATTTGACTTGTGGATATGCAGCATTTCCAGTAAAGCAGGGTCAGAGATTACCTTATACATGAGGCAGAGATCACCTCTGAGTGTACAAAACAGAATAAAGTGACAGTGATTTCAGCCGATCCACATAGGCAGATGCTGAAGACCTGGTCTCTCCAATTGTTGCAGGTGCCTGGAAAGGTACATACCAAAAGGGGTGTTTTACTCAATTACTGGCCTGATGAAGGAAGAGGACAGGGCAGTGGTTAAATAGGGTCAGTTGGTCAAACCACCTTCTTAGTAAACAAATATATAAACAGATGAAACAAAACATTTTTCAAAAAAGTCTGCTTATACTGGTAAAAATATGACTTGATCTAGAACTGAACCAGGGACACATGAAAGCCATATTGATTTACAGAGAATGTCAGTGATGACAGATGAAGAAATGTAAATATTCAAAACATTATGGCACATTGGATAAGATAGTGCAGATATGCAGAATACAGTTTTGTTCACGATGTGCATGCTAAGTTTCCATACAGGCAGTAAAGAAATGGTATTATCAAGCATTAGACAAAAGAAAACAAACTTAATCTTATTTTTCTAGACAAGGGAAAGCAAAATTAATCTTATTTCTCTAACACTAATATATAATTTTTAGACTGCTGTGATATATGTATCCATCTAAGAAAAAAATGAAATAATGTGTCAATATTGATTTGTAACTCGCAAGTTTTATATCTTAGCAGCATTTGCTGTGCAGTAGCAAAGCAGGAAAAAAGAAATCACTATGGCTTAGGCAAAGTAATGTGTCTCCGAGCAATATTTTAAATTAGGTTTCTGTCCCTAATGGTTCAAACATTAGAACTCTTGGAATGTAATTTCAGTAAAATAGGTTAATGCTGTAACCGTTCTAGCTAGAGATGTAATTGTTTTATAAATTAAAGCCCAAAGTTACCTATGCTAAAACCATGACATATTACAGTGATAAAATTGAAAAATATGGTGATATCTGTCTCTTCAAAAACACATACATCTGGATGTATTTATATACGAGTGTGTGTGTGTGTTTGTGAATGTAAAATGGACTGAAACTAAAGATTTTGTTTTTACCATGTATTCCATTTTATTAATCGAATTCAAAGGTATCAGATATGTATGGATTTATACACTTAAACGGACTGTACTCATAGTTACTTCACTGCTAAAATGCCTACAGGTTATCACTGAAAAGAAAAAGAAATCGGATAAATGTCAGATAAATGTATGCACAAAAATTATGCTATTAGTCCAGACAGATCATTTCATATTATTAACGGGAAGAAAATTAAACAGTCTTCCTTGTTTAGAAGATGAAAAATTAATCTCATATCTCAACCCCAAGAATTACTTGAACATGCTTGGCAGACCCCTTTTATCCGCTAGTCTAATTATAAATTTATTCTCCAAAAATGTGTTTGTTGCTAACCAATATGCACATTGTCAAGGTGTATGTAATTCAAACAGTAAGTGCTGCTCAGGGTATATACTTCATGTAAACAGAGTTGCCAAACAGAAAAATAAATGCACAAAGGTGATATAAATAAGGATGCACAGTCTCCCTGGAGTTTGAACATCATTTGTTAGTTTAACTACTGAAAGTTTGTAAGAAGCCACAAACCAGATGGTTTATATACAAAAAAGTAAACATTTGCCTTCTGAACTGCTTCACAAATTAGTTTAATCCTCTGACAGTAAATGTTCGAGCAAGCAGGGTTTCAGTTATGTTATCGCAATAGAAATAAGGATGTTTGTGTACAGAATTTTCACAAAATCTCAGGGAAAAAAATAAGCATGCATTCAGCGTGAGTTGGTAATATGCAGTAAAATGTGTATTTTTCTTTTTCTATATATTTGTTTGCTTGTTGTTTGGCTGTTTGTTTTTGCATGCTGTGTAAAATTCTGGATATGGGAAAAATGCAACAATCTGCGTTCAAAGAAACGTCTGGAAATTCTCCTCAGCTTTGAAATCAAAGAATTCTGAAGAAGTAATACTGAGGCAGCTTACATTTATGTTGTTGTTATCATGTTATGTAGCACTGACAAGGCAAATGTGTGAGAGTAGGCATTACCAGATGAACCAGGGGAATGACATCAAAACCAGCTTTAACAAAATACAAATGACAAAATATTCATGCAGAAGTCGTTTGAAAAATGGCACTGAAACCACAAAGTTTAATTATTGAAATTGTCTTGGTACATATTTTACAGTCATGCATTTTCATTACCATATCAGGTTTGCAATCAAAATCTCGAATGCCATTATGTGAACTTTGATTATCAAAAGGCAGTTTTCAAAGTTATAACAGCGATTTGAGATGTGTGTGCATTCGTTGTTGTGAGATCGACATTTCGATTGTAGATCGCACTACAGTGGGGATCGGGAGCTTTGCCCTTTTCCTCACTGCACTGCAATCTCAGAGTTGTAATATATAATTAGCAGGGGGTGTGAGGGGCGCAGGGGGAGCATGCCCCCTGCAAAACAAACGTAGGCAGTCACTGGAAGTCAAGGTATGTTTTGATAATGTCAACAATGCCGACATCGAACAGTCAGTGTTTTGAAGGTGTCATACTTATGACTGTTCGATGTTGTCATTTTTAACATTTTCATTTGCGTAAATCTTCACTCATGAAATCATTGTTGAGATTTTGATAGTAAACCTCCATATCATGCAATAGTGTTGGAATATTAGCCAACAACTGGTGATATGCAGAAGGTACTAGAACTAATATGCACACAGGAATAATTGCCTTGGCTGTCTTTATTTCAGGTTCTACAGTGCACCTAACCACTTTATTCATTCCCTCTAGGGATGAAGTCTGACTAGCAAAATTAACAAGCTATCAAAGCAGTCATACTGTACGGTAGTTCCCCCAAGTTCAACACTCCTGGGCACTAGACATGCACTAACATACAGATATCAATGTAGGAGTTGCGTATATATTTCTGCATGCATGTCACTGCACTAGACATAAACTAACCTATAGATTATAATGTAGTAGATGTGCATATGTTTCTACATGTATGTCACCACTGCAAGAGAACATTCTTCACCATCCAACATACATGTCCTGTCTGGTTCAAGCTTCCTTCTAAAGGCTACCAGTCAGTGAAAAATCCTATCACTGGTCATTATCTCACTGTTGGTCATTAAATCTTTGCACCTTACTCACCTTATCTTATCAAAATGGATAACTAACTGGGTTTATACCTTGAGATTACCTAAAGCATAAAAGCATGAGTAACCTTTGTTTCATCTGGCTTGCAAGGTCATCATAAGTTATGTATCCAGAGGAAAAAAGCAAAAAAAAAAGAAGAGAAAATAATATTGAAAGGCATATCACCAGACCCTGCCTTTGCAATAGTACTACCACACTTTCTATTAAGTTTTTCATTTTGTGAGTACTTAATTTGAGGGTACCCAATCTCTTCTTAATGTGTTTGCTGCTGGTTACCATTACTATCTATAGTCTTTTATTTTCAGTAAAATCTCCAGTCAGTCCTTTTAAATTGGTTGCTTGGAGTACTGGCCATGAATATTAGCAATATTTGTATACTCATGGGATACTCATGGGCATGCTGTCAATGGCAGAATCCTGATGGAGACTGGGGATCACACAGAGGTGCTTATCTATATGTGGAGTGGTGGTGTACATCACAAGTACGCATTGCCTGTCAATACCTTGGATAATAAAGAGCATGTGTCAGGAGTCAGGGCTGCAAAAGCCCATTCCTCCTGAAAATGATGTCGCTGCCCTTGCAGGGTCAGTAGAGTAGCCAGGACAGTAAGCTTAATGGACAGAGAAAATCAGAATTTTAAAAAGTGTGACATTTTCAATGATGAAAATGAAATATTAAAGGTCCGACTATGTGTTTTCAAGTAAAGTGTAGATGGAACTACAACCTGCAAGTACAAATGGTTGTTGCTTCATCTAGTTGAAGGAAAACATTTTTTTGCTGAGGGGCAAGTACTTCTTCTGCCCCAGTTCTCCCTTACCTAGTCATAGAAACTCTGTCTGATGATTGAAAGAAGGAAAAGTTAAAAAAAAAGTAAATCACTGCCACTGCTGTACTAGAAAGATCACCAACACTGGTTTCGTATAACAAATCTAGTAGAGGAGTTAGTACTCATCCAGATGTGAGAAAGGAGTTACAGCCTGGTCGACTTCTAACATGACCGCTAGTAGGGAAGTCAACACAAAATTAGTATTTAGTTTTGGCATTATGAAATCAGAATCATGGCGACCCCTAACCACTTTAAAGCTGGGTTTCACATGAACAGCTTTCCAGTTTCAGTTTCTCTGCAGCACTCAGTGGCATACAAGGATTTGCTTACAGCTTAGATTGGAAGAATGACTTGGTCAAAAACTATAAAATGATCCAGGCCTGAAGGGACATAATTAGCCAGTACTGCTTATGGCAAAATATTTCAAATTGACAACAAGCTGGCCAACCAGAACCTAAATCACTAATTGCGCACAAGTCACCAGCATTACATACTGCAGCTGTTCTTCTGTAATATCAGACCAGCTGAGTAGAGATCACTTCTCTTGTTCTGTTATGCAGAACAGTTGCTACTCAGCTAAATAATCTTAGATACTTCAGTTACCATATTATCCAGTAATAGTGAAAAACTGGCAAAAATATATCTACAGAAGTAAATGTCATTATAAGTGCAGACATCTGGGACATGTGCCCTGTCTTCTCAGTGGTCATTTCTGTTCAATTTTTAATAACATTTATTCACCAATGCCTAAATACAGCACGAGCTTCTATAAACTCTTCTTAGTGAGATGTTTTACTGTCTACTGTATAATACATACTTTCCTGAACAAAATGGCATTGTGTGCACTGAGTTAGATGGAAAACAATCAAACTCTGTTTTGTATTTGGCCAAGATTGTTAAGAATCTGATGTAAAATATATGTAGTGAAGCAGATGAAGAGACCTTTAGTGAAGTGCAAAGAACTGCTCATATTACCAGCATGACACATCTCCACCAGTTTCCAAAAGTGATAAACATTTTAATAAGTAATCGGCATCAACCTTTTATACTGCTGTAAACAATCGTAGATGTACATGGCCCTTCTGGCTAACTGATAATTTATGGAAACTGTTATCCCAGAGTGTGTCAAGCATCACTTTCTATGGAGACAATCAAGTAATAGCACATTCCAGCAAGGAGCAAACAATGCAGCCACTCTCTTGTTAAATTTATAACCCTCCCCATAAAGGTAAGCACTTTTTTGCTCTGTGGCCTAACATCCATCTGTTGATTTGGAGAAATTTGCCTCAACCAATATTAAGAAAAGTAACAGATGCCATAAACCATAACAATCTTAAATAAATTGCAAAAATGGCAAAAAAGAGAAAACTGTATTACATGTCATCCCAGAATATATCTTTACCAGTTGTGTTAAGCTAAGGTTTGCCCCACTTGTACTATGAAAGCTTGTGGCAACAGTGTGCACACTTCAAGTTCTTGGTCATGCAACCTTGAAACAAGCTGTTAATGGAAAACCAAATCAAACTCTTTTTTTTTTTTTTTTTGTTTTGTTTTGTTTTTTTTTTTTGTTTATTAAACACCTTTATTGAATTATAATTTGTGACATACGCAAGTTCACATTTACAAACATTATACTTCACATATATTTCTATATATCATATAACTTAAGCAAGATTACATAAATAATTCAATTCTTGCTCCCCACCCCTTTTTCTTAAACAAGAAACATCTATATTAAACCATCACCTACAACATAGGCAATCATACACTTATATAAATGAAAACAAGATAAAACAAAATACGAACTGAAACCAATAAGAGCGGTAGAGACCAGGTTTAATTTAGCGTTACAACAAGTGAATAAATACCACGCTTTCGGTAAAGACTGTGCTTCACCTTCATCAGAATACTAGATACAAAATAACAGCTATGAAATTCTACCCTTTTAAAATATCGCCAAAATGTAATTAGAAACGTCACTTCCCTTCTGAAAGAAGGCATATTAAAAACCTGGCGTTCACTAACCTAAAATTTGAATACTTTATTTTACAAGCTTATACAAAAATATATTTAAAAATTAAAAACACCTTTTCGGACATGTACAAAGAATAAAATAGATTACACCAACAGATCATCAGCAGCAAACGGCAATGGCATAGCCTTACTCATTGACCCCTAACCACTCCAGCAGCCAAGATATTCAATAGCAGTTTAAATAAACATATTGTCAATAGTATAAAAAAACTTTGAATCATTTGTTGAAATTGTTTCTCTTAAGGTTTTATATCTTATTTGTATACTCGATTTAATGTATAGCCATCATCAAAAAGTAATAATATTGTCGATTAGAACGCTTAACATCAGTTTACCATCTAAATTAAAAATTTAGAATAATAATAATATTCATTGTAAATATATTTAATAATATTAAAAATTTAAATTTTTGTTCATTTGTGTCACATATGTTAAATAAATTAAATGTTTTAATAATTTAATTATTTTAAATGTACGATATTCTTTTTAAAAGTATCTATATTAATTAATACAATAATAGCAATTAATGAATATTAATATGAATTGTCAAATATTCTATAAAATTAATTAATCTATTACTATTCACAATTTTATTAAAAAATGAATTGATGTTTTTTAAAATGTAGAACCTGAAAATAATAACTTTTAGGAACACTATAATGCTCTTATTAATTAAATAGAATATATATAATGTGTGTATTTCTTATTGTCTTTTAAAGGCTAATAATTTAAGAATGCATTTAATAGATAATATATTCGTTAAGTCCTAGATAGGCATTTGCAGTGGTCCTAATTTGCCACATTAACTCATCTATCTCCAGGGTTAACTGCCATGGCCCACCTCTTGGGTCGTGTTTTCTTTGATGTAAAATAACAAACTTAAAATTGTGATTGGGGTGCTCAAGTATGTGCTTTGCTAAAGCATTATTGGTGTCCTTCTTGCCAATGGCATACCTGTGCTCGATCGGAAACCTATAAATGAAAACAAACCACACCAACACAACCCTAGTTGCAAGGATATTACATCACAAACTAAATTGACACACTCCCATTTGCAAACATTATAGATCACTTATAATCTACCCTATCATTTTCAGTCAAACACTACATAGCTCATTTAAGTCCTGCCTTCTTTTAAACCTCATTCCTTCCCAGTATGTATTCTTCCCACAATTCCCATTTTTTCCTATGTAGTTTGCTCCTACCCTTTTCTAAAGATATCAATTCCAGTTGTTTTATCACTGTTACTATATTCACTACTTTTAGTATATTTGGTTTAGATTTTGATTTCCATTTTCTAGTAATTGCTTTTTTGGCAATTCCAATTCTGTATCATAGCTCAGAAAAATCATTTCCCTCATCACACCAGTCTACCCACCCAGCATCTCGAACAGTGCATCCCAATTTCCTCATTCTTCCCCCAGCACATCTCCAACATTTGCTGTCTACAGAGGAAAAATTCCCTGGAGTTGACTTGGGGTATAAAAATATCTATGTAAACATTTCCAAGCAAAAATCCTAAATCTTTTAGATTTTGTTGCATATTTGGGAGACATACATATATCCTCTCATTGTTTCTTTGTGAATTGCTTATCCAGTCTCTTCCAAATCCTTTATAACTTCCATAGATTGATTCTTATGGTTATCATGCAGTATTTTATATACCCTACTAATTGAATCAAGGGTTTTTACAGGTGGGGACCCTCTCTCCACCCCTTTACCATGGAGTACAGCCCTACAAAATATGTATACCAATTTCCTAGTTGCATAAATTTGGAGAAAGGAGAAAGTCCACAACAATCAGTGGTCTGGAGTAACCTCTCTTTTTTCACTCTTACATAACCTAGAAAGTTATTTTGGTCATCGAGAGCAAGAAGCACTTAAAAAGAAACCCCTTGTGCCACCTCTTTTTTACTCTGACCACAATGCCATGACTTTCCTTGTTTATACCAAAGGAATACTAAGATATATATAAATGTAATATATATTTTACCAGTAGGTGCATAGTAAATAGACGAGAGGGTAGAATTTATTGAATCAAATTAACAAAAGGACCAAAGTGTTGGGAGCATAACTATGAAGGGGAAAGGTAATAAAATGGGACTAGACCAACCTGGACTGTAGGATACGGACTGCCTTCCGTACCAGGAATTCATAACAGAGTAGAGGCAAAGATAAATGAATAGGGTACTGCTAAGTGAAAGCCCAGCTCTGGTTGAGCTTACTGAGTTTGTTATTGTCTGACAAAAAAGAAATAATTGGTAAATGGAAATCAAAATATAAACCAACTCTACCAGAAGTACTGTGTATTGTAAAACTGATGAAAGAATTGGAGGTGAGATCTTAGACATGAGAAAGAGCATATTACACAGAATTAAACAGAATTTGTGTAAACAATACATATAGAATAATATCAGGAGGAGGAGAGAAATTTAAGGGAAGGCAGGACTTGAACAATTTATATAATGTTGGATGAGTGATATTTATTTAAAAAGAAAGCATGTATGTATAATACATGAAGCTAATGGAAATGTTTACAAAAAATTGTTTTCTTTTCTTTAACTGTATGCAATACACATGGCATTGTTCAGTATGTGTGAAGTTAAAAAAAGGTGTTTAAAATGGAGTGAAACAATAAAAATACCATCTTTAAGGATTTTTCAAACAGTAACTGGTGCCTTGAATAATCACATTTTATCACTCACATGGACTGTATATTAGGCCTCTGTCACAGCCTACTGAATCTGTCATAACACTCTACAGCACTTTAAATCACTGCATTGATAAATGTATTAACACGAGGCATAAATGTATTCAAAAGTTCTGCAATAGACTTAAATGGTGGGGTTACAAAATCAAACATCTTAAAAAAAAAAAAGTCCTCAAACTTTACTAAATCCAAAACAAAAAGACTAAGGCCAACTTTAGCTAAAAAACAGCTCATTTAAACAAATATAAGAAGCAAAACTTCCTTCCAGGTATTGCCATTTACATGGTTGACAATAATAAGGCCTTATACAACAATATTTGACAATAGGAGGAGGAGAGAATAACAAGATGATGTGCTAGAAGAAATTGGTACTACCATAACCGAGCCATACGATACAGCAAACAATCTGCCATACAGATTTAGAGTAAATTTTAGTTCATAGATCTAAGCCATATCCATTCTTCCTTCCTTCAATATGATATGACCTGAAATTACATCTGAAATGGTCTTCTTTGCCCTCAGTAAGGGCCAAAATAACAGTTCTGTGGGACAAGGTAGGATACCAGGAAGACAGTTTTGTAGTATGAAAAATAACCAAGTATACCTCATTATGTACAAGCTACACCGAGTATTAAAAAATGGCTTTGCCCTTAATATCTGGCAGCAGGCAGGTTGTTTCCTTTGTGGACAGCCTGCTTCTAGCCTGATATTTGGAAGCAAGCTATCCACAATGGAGACACTTCACAGACACCCGTGATTACACTCCAGTAATAAACATAAGCATATTGTGGAAAGTGATAGATAATATCTTATGGAATGTATTTTAATGGGCACAAAAAGCTGCCTCCTCCATTACATATTTTGTCAAACGTAGATCTTGTATGCTATCCTCATAAGTTTTCTCAGAGTATGACCTTGTCCTTAACCTCAGTGACACTACATCAATTCAAAGTGCACTTGCCATTAGACACAAATAGTGCAGTACAAATGACCTTGCCTCCAATGAAAACAATGCAGTATTTCGTCATTTCAGAACCCCAACACTACCAGCTGAGCAACTGCTAAAAGTTAGTAAATTAGTAAAAAACCTTTGATTCCTAAGGGGCATAATCGGCAGATGCTGATCGGTCTTCAATACCGTGCAGTGCTGTCCTTTATATGCTAATATTGCATTTTTAGGCAGAACTGAAGAGCTTGGCATGCTTACTAAATGACTTTGCTGTACTTTAAAAGGAGAGACTTTTTCTTAAATTCAAAGAACTGCAGTGTTCTCTGTTTGGCATAAACTATAGCAGATACTTGTTACATTGTAGCATTAAATCTGCCAGAGTTTTTGTTTAATCTGAAGATTTTAG
Source organism: Protopterus annectens (assembly GCF_019279795.1). Lineage (NCBI taxonomy): Eukaryota > Metazoa > Chordata > Ceratodontiformes > Protopteridae > Protopterus > Protopterus annectens. Next base: position 165,245,679 of record NC_056749.1, read on the forward strand.
CTCTCCTTGTGTGACACAAGCTGGTAGACATCCATCATCTGTGGTGTCTCGTTGGACTGGCAGTTATGCATATTAAAGTAATAGATGATTGAGCAGGAGTAGTGTCAGAAGTGCTTACATGTTCTATTCAAGGCAGTATGATGAGAACAGAAAACCATGAGTTAGGTGAGCGATGAGATGCATCATTAAATCACGATCACCTAAACGGTGGCTGTGTGAAAAAAAATGGAACTCCTAACTTTACTTAAAATCTGCCTGAATGGGTCTGCGATTTATTTTTGGTGATCAGAACAACTAAATAGTCTTTAGATGCCATCATTAGTTTTCCACATGATCATCAGTTGCTGTTTTCTATAAATTAACTATTTATGTGTTTAACGTTTGTTTACCGGGAAAGTCCAACAGGGCTGAAGAGGCCCATTTTCAGTGGAGGCCCGGGGAGAAAAGCTTCACATTACAAGAAATATAATGAGAAAAATATTTTTTCAAGCAATATTACAAGTAATATTACAACAGATAAATGGCCATGCATAAAGAATAACAACAAAGGAAGTGTGTAATATTAGAGAGAGGGAGGAATTTGTTAGAGGAGGTAGGAAGAATAAAAATAAAATTAAATATTGGTAGTGGGAAGGGGAAGTAAAAGTGGGTTGTTTAGTTTGGGTTGGAACATGCAGAAATCCATAAACTTGTCAAGTGTATTTTGACAAGGTTTTAGAAGTTATTTTGTTGTCTGTGGTTCTAATGTTAAGGGGCAAATTGTTCTAGGTTTTAGCAATGAAGCTGGACTATAGGGAGTCTCCAGCAATGTTTTTACTTCTGGTTATGTTGATTACTGATTTGTTACTGGATCTTCGTGTGCATTTGTTTGAGTACTGGATTAATATGTCTTGAAGGGCTGGTGTATTTTTTCAGTTTGGTGAATTATTTGATGGGCCATTGTGAGTTGGTTGAGGGTGAACAGATTTGGTAGTTCTAACCAGGATAGCTGTTTAATGGTCTGGCAGTGATGAGATCAATAGGTTAGATTGGTTGTGAATTTTGCTATTTTGTTGTAACGGCAGTTTAGTTCAGGTAAGTCAGATTTGTTAAGGTTACTGAAAATGGGGGATGCATAGAGAAGTGTAGAGACTAGATGGGTTCTAGCAATAATTGTTTTAGTATTGTTGGTGAGGTATTTATTGCACCTGTATAGTGTTCCACGTTTTTTATGCACTTTTTTATTGTCTGGGCAATGTGTATTTCAGATTTAATGTTTTGATCAATGATGATCCCTAGAAGTTTGTTTTGGGTGACTGGAGTAATGTAGGTATTGTTAGAAGTGATTGTGAAAGGGGTGGTTGGAGTAGTGGCTTTGGTGGGATGAAACAACATCAGTTTAGTTTTGTCTGGGTTAAGTATGAGCTGAGAACTGACTAGCAGTTTTCAACTACAGTAAAGGATTCTTGTGTTATTTTTTGAAGTTGCTAGAGTGATGAGGCAGAGCAGATTAGGGTTGAATCATCTGCATATTGGACTAATATGGCAAGTGAGATGGCAGCATGAAGTTTATTGGTAAATATGGTAACAAGAAGTGGTCCAAGTATAGAGCCTTGAGGAACTCCTAAAGTAATGGGTAGAAGTGGAGATAGGATGATTTGCCATTTTACTGCCTAAGTATGACCTGATAAATAGTCTTGGAACCATGTAATAGTGGAGTACCTCAGATTAAGATCGGAATGTGCGGATAACAGTTTATTATGGAAAACTGTATTGAAAGCCTTCCAGAGATCTAGAAAGATAGAAGAAATGAGTTTACCTTCATTACAGTAATAATTAATGCTATTGGTGAAGCTGAGAAGGGCTGTTGTAGTACTGTGATAAGGGCAAAAGCCATGCTGAGTGTATGCTGGAAATTTGTTGTCCAAGAGATAATGAAGGATTTGTGAATGAATTAATTTTTCTAGGATTTTTGATAAAGGGGATAGAATGGCAATAAGGTGGTAGTTTGATAGTTCTGTAGAGTTCCCTCCTTTATGTAGTGGTATTGTATGAGATGTTTTCCAGAGGGAGGGTATGTGGCATTCTGATATGGATCAATTCATTAGTATCATGACTGGAAATGAAATGGCATCAGCTGTGATTTTGAGGAATTCAACTGGTAAATTATCTACTGCAGGTGTAGTGCGTTTGAGTTTATTTAAGAATTTTTTTATAACATTTGTTGGGATTGGTTGTAGGGAGAAGTTGTTATTCTGGGCTGTGGGTAAGAGGTTTGGTGGAGGCGAGGAGCAGTTATTATTTGTGAGGGCTAGGAGAGATTCACCAAAGTATTTATTAAATTGTGTGGCGATATTGTCTGTAAAGTTACTGGTTGTTGGGTAAGGGCTACCAATTTTGCCTGGTTTTAGAATTTTATTGATGGTGGACCAGAAATTTTGTTGGTTATTTTTGTACTTTGTTTGGGTGTTTGTGTGGTGTTTTTTTTTTTTTTTTTAAATCAAGCTTGATTTGTTTTGTGGCTTTATTCCTCAGTTCTAGTTATTTCGGTCAATTTATCAATGTTTTATTGTGAATCCATGTCTCCCAAGCTTTATCTCTTTGTTTTAAAAGTGCTCTTGTCGAGCCAAGAGGCATAGTTGGATTTGATTTTGGTTGTTCTGGTTGGGGCTAGTTGATTTAAGATGTTAAGGAAGGTTGTGTTGAAATGTTCTACTGCATTATCTAGGGGGAGGGTTATGAGTAGATTCCAATTACATTGAGTATAGATACAAAGGCTTGGGAGTTGAAGTTTTTGTATAACAAATTTCTTTGAAGGATGGTAGTTTTTTTTGGGGGGGTTAGCTGGTGTCAGAGAAGGAAGGAAGGTGGGAAGGTGGTCACTAAGAGTGTCAGGGAGGCACCCTGAATGATGTGACAGTTCTGCTTAGTTAGTGAGGATCAAGTCTAAGATGGACTCGTTTTGGTTGCTTTATCTATTCTGGTGGTCGATTGAGTCATTTGTGTGAAGCAGTGAAGGTTGATGTGTTCAGTTGGGTGGGATGAGTTACAGGAGAACCAGTTTATGTTGGTCTCCCATGATGATTGTTTCTTGGGGGAGGGTACTTACACTCCAGTGCAGGATAGATTCTAATGTGCTAATGTTATTGCCAGGGGGAATGTAGCCTCTGATTCTTTTTCTTTGAGTTGATTTTAAGTTTGGTGAACAGGATTTCTGCATTGTTGAAGACAGGAGGGGTGTGGTTGATGATATCAAGTGTAAGGCTATTTTTTTCATAATAGAGCAATACCTCCACCTCTTTTATTTTTCTTGTCTGTATATATTATATCCTGGTTGGGAGTATTTCATTACTATTGATTTCTGCTTTGAGCCAGGTTTCTGTCTGGGGAGTAAAGTGAAAGGGTGGCATTAAATTCTTGTACTTTGTTGAGTATACTTCTAAGGTTTTGCCAGCTTTATTCATTTATTTAGTTATTTATTTATGTATTTATTTATTTATTTTATGTTAATCAACAAAGTACTAGTTCTGCTGTTTACATCTGGTTTTGATCCCACTTTTTTCTGCCCTACAGAAATGTTTCCCTGATTGCCTACTCGGCACTTCTTTTGTAGTCAAACTGTTGACCAGTAGAATCACAGTTACAGGGTCCACAGTTAAATCCACACAGCAGTAACCTGAAATAAAAATTCCATGCAATAAATCCACAAAGTACCAACCAACTGTTTAATGAAGCGGTTTTTGTCCTGCAGATTGCAAGAACTTCTTCAGATAAAATAATATAGCTTTACACTCTGTTTAAAATTCAGAAGTAAGTCTAGTGGAGGACCTGCTTGACATCATTCTCAGTAACAACTATATTATATTTGATAATGACTTTTACTTACAAAGAATAGGTGTAGCAGTGAGTTCGCCATGTGAAACCAGTTTTTCAAACTTGGTCATGGCATACTGGGAGCAAGAGTATATCCAGAAGAACCCACAGATTAGTGAATTTCTCTACTTCTATACAAGATTCCTGGATGACTTCTTTATTATCCTTAAAGGAGATGTCAAGATAGCACAAGACTTAGTGAACCACCTTAATAACACAACAGAATTTTTGCGGTTGACTTATAATTTTGGACAGGATAGTATTGCATATCTAGACATTGAATTGAAAAAAGACAAAAATCAAGGAAGATACATAGGTAAAATCTATAGGAAAAAGACATATTCCAACACTTTCCTACACTATTCCAGCTGCCACCCATACCACCAAAAACGGTCAGTAGTGAAAGGCCAATTAGTTAGGGCAGCCAGAATGTTGAGCATAGAAGATGATTTCTGTTCAGAATGCGAAAATGTGAGGGAGATGTTTGAGTAGAGGTTACCCTGATTACTTCATCATGCAACTGACACAAGAAGTACAAAACAAAAGAACTAGGGGACTATATAAGCCTATTTTAGATCAAAGTTTTAGGCAAATCTTGGTTAATGACATAAACAGTGAGGTAGATATGTCAGAAAGAATATCACATGAAATACAGTTTTATTACAACATATAGTCTGAATGCATGGGACTTTAAGGACATCATTTCTAAGAACTGGAATTTATTACAGGGTGACACATTTATTGTAAACAAACTTCCAATTCCACCACAAATTATTTTTGAGAGGAAAGAATATGAAAAATATGTTGGAGACTCAAAGCACTAAATTACCTAGAAATCCAGGTATGGCAAAGTGTGGTATGTGTAACAATTGTAAGCACATAAAAGTAGGACAAGTATATCAACTAAGGGACAGAAAATACTACACAAAGAAGAGATTTGATTGTCAATCGAAAATGATAGTTTATGTAGCTTGATGCCAACATTGCCCAGTATTCTATGTGGGGAAAACTGACCAAAAGTTGAGAGAGAGGATGTATGAACACCTTTATAGTAAGAAATTGCACTAGCAAGACATATTTCTGAATACCCAGAACATAGGTTCAAGTTTAGATCCATAGACCAACTTATAACAGATATTAGCAGAGATCCAGAATACCGTATTTCAGAAAGACTTGAACTTATGTGGCAGTTATGTACAAATGCATGCCAATATCCTGGTATAAATTAAATTTGTTCTATTTTCTGTATTTTAAAATTAAAAAGTCTAAGTAGATAATGTTTGTTTTTAATAGGTACATTTTCCATACTAAGTACATATATAAATAACATAAAATGCTTTTTTACAACAGAAGTCTGTTTGAATAACAATGACATACATTTGGATAATTTTTGAAAAGAAAGGGTAGTAAGGGGATAACTCAACCTGTGTAGAGGAAGGAGTGGTAATTGGTTCAGAGTGAACACATGATGTAAATGGAATACATTTTAAACAGTGTAAAGTTATATTATTTTATCTGAAGAAGTTCTTGCAATCTGCAGGACGAAAACCACTTAATTACAGTTGGTTGGTACTTTGTGGATTTATTGTGTGGAATGTTTTATTTCAAGTTACTTCAAGTTACTGCTGTGTGGATTTAACTGTGGTCCCTGTAGCTATTTGTTTCATTTAGGAATTGTTGGTTCTTTCCTGGTTCTGGAATCACTAACCATGCCATTTTGACACTAACAGAGAAGTTACCAATGAACTTTAATAATGATATTCTAACTTGTAATTAGACAGACAGTGAGATATCATCATAAAGTATAGTAAAATATCTACTATATACAACCATTTTCTGATTTAATGCATTTTGCTCCTGAACTTTCTGTCCATTGTAAAATGCACAGATGCTGAAAAAGCATTTTCTTTACCCTTTCTCTATCACTATGGTTCTTGTACCACATGGAGTTTCAGACTTCTACAAAGTTCTTTTTACAGTGTATTAGCCAATACTATTTTCAAAGCATCTACTACTCTTTCTTTAAAAAAATATTTCTTTGTGTTAGCTCTTACTTTCGCAATAGAGGCTTCATGTATGTAGGCTCATAGTTAAATACTAGGCTAGCTGCCTTTGTAGTCTATTTTTAGCCTAGCCAATTTCCCTTTCAAAGATGAGAATCAAACCCTGTACCTTGTGTCTGTGAGGTAAACACTTTAATCTTTATACTACCCCTAACCCCCACTATGTTCTATCAGCCTAACAGTTCTTAGTCTTAATTATGACATACAGTGTTTTGTCTGTGAACTATCCGATCATGTTTATTATAGCCTCCTCATCTGTCTTTTCTTCCAGAGTGTGCATATTGAGTCCACCAGACCACAGCATATTTGTTTGGTAATTAACTTTCATTGAAGAGCATTTAGTTGGGGCTATCTGACCAAATGGGGCATGTGATGCCTTTAATTTTATAACTCTCTCCAAGGCTTTACAGGTATAGGTTAGTCATAATGGAGAGAGGGTTTAAGGAGAATCAGTCTTCACAGTGGATGTTGGAGCGAGGCTCCTCATTTGAAAAAAAAAAAAGGCCAGTTTTCAGTTTGGTCAACAAGATGAGGCCAAATTGTTTTGGATGAAAAGGCCACCTCTGAAGTGATCGGTTCCATCATCCTTTGTCTTTATGAAGCTGTTATCAGCAACACTGCCTGTATACAGAATTTCAAACAAATCTTCAGGTAGCCTTTACAGTATATGCATTTACTATGTGTTTTTCTTCAAGATTTGCTCTTAATAAAGTTGTGATGCAAGCTTACATGTTTACTGGCAGAGAAGAAGGTTTTTACCAAACTATTTTCATTACACTATGGTGGCAAACATCACGGCTCAGTAACATTCTAAAAGTATATAAGGAGTGGTAATGCAGTTCACCAACACTGCCAGGGAAACAAAGTGAGCACAGTATATTGATTCACTACAAATGGGCTACTGTTCTCTGAGTAGGGCTAGTTTTGCATGTGCAATGGTATTTCAATAATAAACAGATAATTTTGCATTACACCTTGTGTAGTTATACAAGAATTTATACAACTCCTGTGTTTTCAGAAACTATAGTAAGATATAATACTAGGTGGGTAAAAGGAAGACTGTTATACTGGAAGTACTCAATGTGTCTTTTTTACCTCACAATAACTCTGACTGAGCTGCTGTCTCATTACTAATGGCCGTTAGCTTGTTACTGTTATAACATGGAATAAATATCCAAACAACTGACCTGATTCAGTAGTAATCCAAACACCGTAACAAAAGCAGCAGTAACAAAACCTGGGAGCATAGGTCAAAGCAAAGAAATGTGAGAAGACCCAAAACGTAGACAAGAAATAAGGACGTCACACTTGTCTGCCGTGGATGGTAATCCCAATTACCTTCATAGCTCTACAAATTAATACACAATTTAAGTTTATTATTGGTATACATGACATGTTACACTCAGCTTAGCTAAATAAAATATAAATTATTTTACCGTAATTGTGCAAGCCATCTGCATTTAAACATCATCATACCTTTTACATAGATTAGGACAAGAACGTCTCTCCTTTGTTAGTCTACAAAATATTTTTTGTGACAATGCTTGTGAATATCTTCACTTACACAGACTGCACAGAATCAGTCCTGGAACACCAAGTGTTATCTTGAAGTTTGTTTGTTTCATTTTATAAGCCTAACATTGCTATTACATATTATATCATTTACCATTGACACTAAGAAAATTAAAAAGAAAATTCCATCCTCTACTTACACAGATCTGATCTACCTAAAGGTCCTTAACGTCCTCCCAAGACACACACACACACACACACACACACACACTCTCTCTCCCCCACACATGTTCAAATGCACAATAAAACACAGAGGCACAAATATGCGCACAAATACACTCTTTCACACACTTGCACATACCCAGACATGCGCACACGTGGACTGTCTCTAACGCACGTAGATGCACATATGCACAAACACATACATACAATGCACACATGCTGTCACACATGTACATGTGTGCACATACACAGCTTCCCTTTCATTTCCTCATACTTAATTTCATAACACAAACACTACTGACTGTCTAGTCGAATTTCTTTTCTGCCATTAACACTTTCAGCATTTCTGAAGTGCAGTATTTTAGCTTCAGGGATGAGATTCTTTTGCATCCCATAGATCTTACTAAATGTCAGCAGAAGAGAAGGCCAAAGAGATGAAAATCAACATTTGTTAGCATTCTATTACAGAATTGTTCCAGTGGATCATTAAATATGGAATTTCTTCAGACATATTTTCCACCTTAGGCATATGTTTTCCATTTCTGAGACAGCCAAGAAGGTATTCTCTGTAACACTGAATTATCGTTCATGGTTTTCAAGAGGGTAGAATTACCAGTATTTCTTACATATCAAATTCTATAATCTGTTATATGGCTACTTAAATCAGCCTGTCATTCTAACCTACATAAAAAAATAAATAAAACGAAACTTGGAGCTGATTACTTGATTTGTTGTCATGTAAGGTACTCATTTTAAAAAGCAGCTATTTTCCTACATAACATATTAGTATATACTGCAAGAGAAATATTTATGTAAATTAATTATTCTGTCCATATGTAAGCATTTTACCTTGCATATCTGGGGCAGAGACTTAAAAAACCAAGGACAGGGCAGGGCTAAACATTATTTTTTTAAATAGTCAATGGTAATCGAAGGGAAAGTTAATATGAAAAGTAATTTTAAGGATATGGTTTTAAGTTGAATGAAAAGCGTTTCACATTTGTCAGTGGTTATTGCCTGTTATTTATGTAATTATTTATTTAATTTAATTTAATTTAATTACTGCTGAGGCACATGGAAATTCAGAGATGTCACTAGAAATCAAAGACTTAAAAGGTAAATGTTTTAGTACATTTAAGAAAAAAGTAGATTGTACATATTGCATATTTGTACTGTCATGTGCCATTTCCTTTACCAGAGGAGTTGTAGGCCCAGCACAGAACAACACATAACAAGCAGGAAATCATTTCTGTCATCTCAAGCTGTATTTAGCTGTATGTGTTATTACAATATCATGTGGTACTAATGTATTAAAGAAATCACTAGAACTCGCTACTGTGTCTATTGGTTTACACTATACTACCACAAACTTACATTATAACACTGAAAGAGACTTTATTAATGTCCCAGCCTAACCCTGCCTAATACTAAGATCTTGCAGAATATTATTTTTCCTGCAGTGCAGTTGTATGTAACTTTCTCAATCTGTTTTAAAATAAATTTCATTGCTGTAATCATTTTCTATTAAAGGTCTACTAATCCCATGCACAAATTACATATTGCTTAGTCTGATAACTTGAAAACCTTACTATAACAGTATTTATAGAATCCACTCTCACACCCCTGGAAATACAACCCTCACCCATAAAACTGTCCTATCTTATTATTAAATGCAGAAGGCTACAAACCCTGCGAATACAGTACAAACCTGAAGGATGCCACACGTTACATTCTGTAGGCATCCTAGCCTACCATTCTTACAAATAGAGGTTACCCAACATGCATGTTTTGCTACAGTTGGGCATTGAAACCTATTAATCCGCAGTCATTTACAAATTCAGGGTTCATCTGTAACATTTCTTTTCCTAATCATCTCCTCAATCAGCAGTAGGAACACCATGTATACAGAATTTAGCTGCATAACCCCTGGCACCCTGCCAATGTGAAATTTGCTTTCATTTTTTGTGCCGCCAGGTATCCATTATTCCATTCCTCTGTACACCCATCAGCATTCCAGTCAGTAGTCAGGGTGAGTTTCAAGGTCCATGTCAGCAAAAGCTAAATAAGATAGAAAGTGTCACGTCATTGCAGAGTGACATGAGATGTGGAGCATGAAACTAGTTTGTTTATATTCCATCCTACACAAAAAGGGCACCTGTCACTTTTGCCATGTTGTGATAAGAAGAACAGAGGTTTCATAATGTTACATGGGTTAGGGCCTGCATAAACATCTGTTCTGATGCATAGACAGCCTTTGATAAAAGATGCTAAGATGTACAAAAATAATGCCCAATAAATATGAAAAGCAATTTTTGATCATCTTGGGGCGTTGGCTGATGATCTGTAACTAGGTAGATCAATGCTTGACTGTCTGTTATTTTCCCCCTAAGGATGAATGAAGACTAAGCAATAGAGCTCACAAAGCCATTGTACTGTAAGGATGACTTCTTCTTAGTTTTCCTACTCAAAACTCCCTTTGCATTCAGACATTTCCTAGGTATTCTTAATTCCTTTTGCCTGGGATAAACAGGGACAGAACTGACAATTTTTGATCAACACAAACAACCTCGCAGAGCCTTCATTGTGGATTTCTAATACGGTGATAGGATCACACACTGGTCACCTTCCTGAAAAACCATGTCAGCTGATACCTTCGACATCTTTTTTACCACTGCTACCCCTCCAAACACACACGCGCTCGCACACACACACGCACCTGTTTTCTATCCATCCATTATCGAGGATACTATTTGAACCCAGGTCACCAATGACACATCCAGAGTCCCTTCCTCCATGCCAGAGATAGGAGATACAAAAAAAAATATTCATCACTAAACACATTCAAATGTACTTATTCAGATTATTTTAGAAAATAAATGACAACTGTGAAACAGTTATATTGGGCATTTTGCATGTGATATTTGTATTACCTGCATTTGTCTAAAACATTTAACTAATCATTTTGGTATTTGATAATTCAGTCAGAGATAAACAGAAATAGAAAAAGTCCATGCAAGCAGTGTCTTATCAACATGTCAAATACTAATTTACCTCTTATTTTAGTAAAATCAAGATTTTTTTTTTATAAAATAACACAAACAGCAACAGATGGGTATCAGTGTTGAGTATCAGCCTTGCTCAGAAATACAGAAAATGTTCCTTAAGAACTAATTCAAAATAATCACAACTTAATGCCTTGGAGACTGTTCGAATGATGCAAGTTAACACAGAAAAAATTGGTTACTTGCCTTTCAGTCACACCTCTAAAAAAGCAATATTGCAAGCTGTTTGTCCGTGCAGGTTTTGAATTTCAATTTACAGGTGATCTTCTTGTGTGCTCCCTTAAAAATAAGGATCACAGAGAGGCAAAAGTCAACAATGCAAGTAATAAGAAGGAAAGCAGCTACGCTAGCAGCATTCCAAGGTGGCGAGTAACGAGGAGCCATTCACAAAACAGGATGTTCCAGAGCACGACCTCATTTGCACCGTAATTAGGAATGGATTTACTGGCATCAGCTCAGAAATAAACCACAGAGCAAGACCAGGTAAACCGAGAAGGTTCCAGAAACTTAAGCAACAGTCTGCCACATATGAAGATTAAAATCTCAGTTTGTGAAACTGACTTGGGTCGGCTGTGTTTTATTTATATATATATATATATATATATATATATATATATATATATATATATTTTTTTTTTTTTAAGGAAGCAGTGTAGACACTAATTATACAAAAATACATGCATTTATTCAGTATGAATAAAAGAGATGCTAGGTCGTCTGACTTTTTTAACACAAGCACGATAACCTTATATTTTTCTCTACCAGAAGCAGAGTATTATAGAGC